>NC_064043.1:13014450-13041038 GCF_932526225.1 Nematostella vectensis | reverse complement strand
GACAGCGAGGAAATATTTCAAGTGTGATAGGCATAAGCGAACGAGTTTTAAAGGGGGGTTTTAACTAATCAAAGACGCCTTTTTACCTCACTTGTGATCCTACATAATAGATCCTTTAATAAAAAAAAATATTTTTGGTCTTTTTTTTGAGATTCGAATTCTCCTAACGCTAATTTCATTCCATTCCGAGCCATTTTTTTTTTGCCAGGTAAACCAATTCCCTTTTTTTAAACCAAGTCTTTGATTTTCCCTAAAGGATAGGAAGGAAGCAAATAAAATTTAAAAACAAATATATTAGAAGCAATTATTTCTCCATTTTAGGCAAAAATTTATTAAGAGTGTGATGAATTTAACAAATTAACTCTCACGAATACAATTGACGGTTAAACTACAAAGAAAGCGCTTGTATTCCTCATCTTAACGACACATTTTTCTTAATTGCACACGCTATTTTCAATCTTTTGATTGAAGCTTTGATTTTTAAACCTTTGCCATTTTTTAGAGTCAATTTCCAGGTACGTTTCTCAAGAGCAGCCCAGTAATAACGTTTAATTTTCTGGTAATATATTAATGAGCATGGTTGATAATGCAATTATATTAACTGGTTTATTCAGTGCGATTTTACACTGAGGAGTGCTTGGCTCAACATAATACGATTAGTGCCCGTCATGGCGCCCAGGCCCCCTCATCTGCGACGAATACGAATACCTTTTGAAGCACGCGAGGGTCTGGGCCGAGACCCTTAGCAAGGCAGGCGAGCTTCGACGCGACCCACAGAAAACATGGGGCGAAAGGGAGGGTGAATGCTTGTATAAAGCAAGAGAGGGGCTACCAGCCACGTGAGAGAACGCCTTACAGCTGTGGTAAGCAGAGGTGTTCACCTCTCAACTCAAATAAGATAATGACTTACACAACTTCTCCCCTTAGGCTATTTGGCTTTCTCACATCAGATATCTTTGATTTCCCATTGAGTATCTACCCTTCCCCCGGTTACTTAGTCCCTTAATAGTATTAACCACCCCTCCCCCCAGGTTACTTAGTCCCTTAATAGTACTAACCACCCCTACCCCCAGGTTACTTAGTCCCTTAATAGTACTGACTACCCCTCCCCCCAGGTTACGTAGTCCCTTAATAGTACTAACTACCCCTCCCCCAGGTTAATTAGTCCCTTAATAGTACTAACTACCCCTCCCCCAGGTTACTTAGTCCCTTAATAGTACTAACCACCCCTCCCCCCAGGTTAATTAGTCCCTTAATAATACTAACCACCCCTCCCCCCAGGTTACTTAATCCCTTAATAGTACTAACTACCCCTCCCCACAGGTTACTTAGTCCCTTAATAGTACTAACCACCCCTCCCCCAGGTTACTTAGTCCCTTAATAGTACTAACTACCCCTCCCCCCAGGTTACTTAGTCCCTTAATAGTACTAACCATCCCTCCCCCCAGGTTACTTAGTCCCTTAATAGTACTAACTACCCCTCCCCCCAGGTTACTTAGTCCCTTAATAGTACTAACCACCCCTCCCCCCAGGTTACTTAGTCCCTTAATAGTACTAACCACCCCTCCCCCAGGTTACTTAGTCCCTTAATAGTACTAACTACCCCTCCCCCCAGGTTACTTAGTCCCTTAATAGTACTAACCATCCCTCCCCCCAGGTTACTTAGTCCCTTAATAGTACTAACCATCCCTCCCCCCAGGTTACTTAGTCCCTTAAGAGTACTAACCACCCCTCTCTCCAGGTTACTTAGTCCCTTAATAGTACTAACCACCCCTCCCCCAGGTTACTTAGTTCCTTAATAGTACTAACCACCCCTCCCCCCAGGTTACTTAGTACCTTAATAGTACTAACCATCCCTCCCCCCAGGTTACTTAGTCCCTAAGAGTACTAACCACCCCTCCCCCTAGGTTACTTAGTCCCTTAATAGTACTAACCATCCCTCCCCCCAGGTTACTTAGTCCCTTAATAGTACTAACCATCCCTCCCACCAGGTTACTTAGTCCCTTAAGAGTACTAACCACCCCTCCCTCCAGGTTACTTAGTTCCTTAATAGTACTAACTACCCCTCCCCCCAGGTTAATTAGTCCCTTAATAGTACTAACCATCCCTCCCCCCAGGTTACTTAGTCCCTTAATAGTACTAACCACACCTCCCCCAGGTTACTTAGTCCCTTAATAGTACTAACCACCCCTCCCCCAGGTTACTTAGTCCCTTAATAGTACTAACCACCCCTCCCCCCAGGTTACTTAGTCCCTTAATAGTACTAACCATCCCTCCCCCCAGGTTACTTAGTCCCTTAATAGTACTAACTACCCCTCCCCCCAGGTTACTTAGTCCCTTAATAGTACTAACTACCCCTCCCCCCAGGTTACTTAGTCCCTTAATAGTACTAACCACCCCTCCCCCAGGTTACTTAGTCCCTTAATAGTACTAACTACCCCTCCCCCCAGGTTACTTAGTCCCTTAATAGTACTAACCATCCCTCCCCCCAGGTTACTTAGTCCCTTAATAGTACTAACTACCCCTCCCCCCAGGTTACGTAGTCCCTTAATAGTACTAACCACCCCTCCCCCCAGGTTACTTAGTCCCTTAATAGTACTAACTACCCCTCCCCCCAGGTTACGTAGTCCCTTAATAGTACTAACTACCCCTCCCCCAGGTTAATTAGTCCCTTAATAGTACTAACCACCCCTCCCCCCAGGTTACTTAGTCCCTTAATAGTACTAACCACCCCTCCCCCCAGGTTACTTAGTCCCTTAATAGTACTAACCACCCCTCCCCCAGGTTACTTAGTCCCTTAATAGTACTAACTACCCCTCCCCCCAGGTTACTTAGTCCCTTAAAAGTACTAACCATCCCTCCCCCCAGGTTACTTAGTCCCTTAATAGTACTAACTACCCCTCCCCCCAGGTTACGTAGTCCCTTAATAGTACTAACCACCCCTCCCCCCAGGTTACTTAGTCCCTTAATAGTACTAACTACCCCTCCCCCCAGGTTACGTAGTCCCTTAATAGTACTAACTACCCCTCCCCCAGGTTAATTAGTCCCTTAATAGTACTAACCACCCCTCCCCCCAGGTTACTTAGTCCCTTAATAGTACTAACCACCCCTCCCCCCAGGTTACTTAGTCCCTTAATAGTACTAACCACCCCTCCCCCAGGTTACTTAGTCCCTTAATAGTACTAACTACCCCTCCCCCCAGGTTACTTAGTCCCTTAATAGTACTAACTACCCCTCCCCCCAGGTTACTTGGTCCCTTAATAGTACTAACCATCCGTCCCCCAGGTTACTTTGTCGTCTCAGAGTACTACAACCCCTAAATCTCATACTTCCAGGTACAGCGAGCTTTCCATTGACTACCCACCTCTCCCCCTAGGTCAATTATCCTCTAAAATTACAAACCACACCCCGATTTCATACTTCAAGGTACAGCGAGTTTCAGGCATATCAGGCGGCCGGTGCTTGCGAGACCCCCCCTGACTACAGCCCCCCCGGGACAAGTCAGTTCACGTAGCTCATGTGGCAGTTGACGTTTCGAGTGGATGTGGCCGTGGTCAATAACACCCTCGTCGTTCGCTACCACCCCCCTGGGAACTTTCCGCAGGAGTTCGAGTACGATGTCAAGTGTTGAAGACACCTGCGAATAGGCTTTTTATAGCAGTTTCAGCAGAGTGTGTTTTCTAACTAGGTCGTTGTCTAGTGTCCACTTCAACATGTAGATTGAGAACCGCAGGTAATCCTTTGCATAGTCAAAACCTGTAACATGACAACGAAATTGCAGCCTACCATTGTTAGACAACATTGAAAAATATGGGTTTGTAATAAGTTTTAAAGTTTTGTTAATTGCCTTAAAAAATGGATCAACAAAGCGTGATGGCCTTCAACATATTTGTAAGAGAACGACTCGATTTTACAAAACACCATGTACATACAACGCTTAGCCGGGACAATAAAAATTGTTCATTTGCTATTTGTGTTTGTTACTTATTTGCAGTGGCGTGTAGCCAAGTTTAAACCCTTTAGATACGAGCTATTGCCGTATATCGTTGACAAAGAGAGAGAGAGAGGGGGGGGGGGGGGGGGGGACGGAAGTGAGTATATTTTGCATTCACCGTCGTTTTGCTAACGTCAAAGGCATGATAAGTTAGCTATATAAGATAGCTCTATCTCTACATATTGCCATAGCTGGCCAAGAAGTTAAGATAACAGTGTAAGATAATTGGTTCCACAGCAAAACAAACCAATTTGCCGCTATTTTATTGAATCATCGAGTAAGATAAACCGCCCTCCGATCAATTCAGGGTCGAGCTCAGAGTCCCCCTCCCCCCATAATAAATAACCACGCCCCTAGAATTATCTGTAATCTAAGAAAGACCGGATCCAAATTTGAATCTATTCATCAAAAGCTCAAGAACATGATTTCACATTTTGCATTGTGTATATATTTTACTTTGGACTATTACAGTATTCTAACCATAAATATTGCGTGGAAAATAAATGTGATGGATTCAGCAAAGTAGTGTTCAATATTCAATTATCCCTTATCCCCTTTGAGTCTCCTTTATTGATAGTCCTTGGCACCATAAACTTACATAATGTAATAAGTTGTATTATCAGTATTTCATGGTACTGAATTTTGGTGAACATAGTTTCTATAATCTTTTATTTTTACACAGGGTTTTAAAAGGTTTTTAAATTCTAGGTTCCTGCTCGCGGATTTTTACCGTATCCTAATCAAAGTCTACCTTAATAGCTTAATACAAGTACATCTCGATCTATCAATTCTAAACAAGTTGTGTCACATGCCTTAAGAGAAGTTATCTGACCGCTATCAGAGGAGCCAGAAAAAGGCTGTAGGACTAAAGCTATCTTCCCAGACAAAAACACGACAAAACCAAGTATCTACTCGAAAAAGCACTCGGAATGAAACTGTTCAAGTCGATCTATGTCTCTAATTCCCGCCAATTCTCATAAAAAATCTCCTTTTTTAGAAATATTCATATAACTTTTTTATTAACTTATAGAACATACCAGGCAAAACATGTCTATAAAATACCTCAAAAGTGCCGCGGCATTTTTAAAAAAAGTCAGCGAAATATTATCTTTTAAAACACTTATATGATCCTGATAAGATTTCTATCAATTTTCTGAACAATTATTCACGGTGTTAAAGATAACAAACGCAGTCCCAAACATATAAAAGACGAGGCAAAGGCAGCAAGACTACACAACTAGCCTTCCCTTCCCCACCCACCTACCCATCCCCCTACTCCACCCACCTACCCATCCCCCTACCACAGCCTGCACCTACCCATCCCCCGACCCCACCCACCTACCCATCCCCCTACCCCATCCACCTACCCATCCCCCGACCCCACCCACCTACCCACCCTCAGGCCACCCTAATCCTGGCTTGGGTCTGGCTCACCTCTACGGGTTTACAAACTTTTAATTAGTAAAATATATTTGCCTGTAATGTTTGAACGCGGTTCCCCCCCTATTGGTCACCTACGCTAATAGGATGCCATTTCGACACAACCTTTTAAAAGACAGACCTAGTATTTTTTTATACCTACCGAGCGCATGCGTATAATGGACTACGACCAAAAGAGCCAGCGGCATCAGTTTCGCTGCCGTGGTGACGAGCGGCGACACTAGAAGAAAATCAAATCTCATGATAATATGTTAATAATAAGAAGCGAAAAGATTACCCTTACCTTGCAGGGCCGTAGCAGGGGGTGCCCCGCTAATATTTCCAAAAATTATATGAATATTAAATGACATAATAATAATAATAATAATCTTTATTGAGGAGAGCTTTTTCATTTAAAATGATTTTCAAAAAGGACCTCGACTTATAAATAATAACAGTAATCTATAAAAAATATATGGGAAAAAAAAAAATTAAGAAAAAAAATATATTTTTGATATATCGTTACATTAAAAAAATACTATGATAAAAATACCTAGGTTAAAAATTGAGAAATACTACGTTTAAAAGTACAAATATTTGTGCATCTCTTAATGTCCTGGCTAAGTGAGTTAAAATCCTTGACTGCATGGTACTCAGTTCTTTGTTTGCCCCAGTTTCTTTTCACACTAGGGAGCCTAATATTACATTTGTTTCTGGTATTATAATTATGTTGATCTTCGAGTTTTAACAGATCCATTTCATGCTCTACGAGACCATTTAAACATTTAAAGACATATACACATCTTCTAAGAAAACGCCTCTTTTCTAGAGGTAACCACTTAAGTTTGGCTAAAGCGTCTGTTGCCGACGAGTACAGTGGTCTATCAAGTATTATTTTTGCAGCCTTGTTCTGGAGGATTTGTAAATTTGACATGATAGTGACATTATGCTTATCGCCCCAAACTAAATCAGCATATTCGAAAAGCGGCAGAACTAGACTATTATAATAAAGAAGTCTAGCTCTAAAAGGCAATAAATGCTTAATGCGCCTTAGAAGACCGAGTCTTTGGTTGATTTTGCCAGATAAATATTCAACATGCTCTGACCATGTCAAGTCGGAAGATATGAATACTCCAAGATATTTGAAATTACTCACATTAGATACATTGTAATTTGAAATCGACACAGAAAGTTTGATTTTACTCTCTAGTTTCCTGTTGCTGCCTAAGAGCATACATTTCGTCTTTTCCAAATTTAGTGTTAGCTTGTGATCGTCCATCCATTTAGCAACGGCCAAAAGATCTTGATTGAGGTTATCGCTCAACTGCTTAGAGGAAGAACCATAACAGTAGATCACAGTATCATCCGCATAAAGAGAGGCACAGCAGGACTCCAAAACATCGGGCAAGCTGTTTATGTAGATGACAAACAGCAACGGGCCCAGTAGGGGCGTGGCTGTCGCCCACATATTGTTCTTGTTTCTGCATCGAGCCCCCCCACCCCTAATGATTATCAATAATTAACAATAATTATCTTTATGCTAACAGCCATTTGTAAGCTGAAAACAGAACTTAGGCTAGGGACACTCATAAACACTCAAAAGAATATAAACTCATAGTTTTATCATTAGTTTGAATTTGTTTGATTTTGGTGATTTTTCAGTTCATTTTAATTTTTTAATTGTAATTCTGCTCTCAATTGTTAATTCTAATTATTAAGTGTAAGAATCAGCCTGAAGGGGCTTGTCCTGTAAAACAAATCTGAAGTTCCAGAAAATATCCATGGAGGGGGTGGGAGGTATGACCCCCCATCCCTCTGGAATTTCCAACCCCCTGTAAAAAATTAAATACAGTAAAAGTGCATTTTACCCCACCCCCTCCCCTCTGGAAATTTCTGGCCGTTTGACCCCCCACCCGTCCGGAATTTACAATTCCCTCCATGGGGGGGGGGCATTGAATTTTTCTGGAACTACACAATAATGATAATAGTCAGAGAGACACATTTTCAGACATTTTCATTATCCCATGAACAAATAGACAAACAATCGTGTGGCTTTATGATTGGATTGAAGAGCTGCAATAGTTCACAGTGGCACGGGTTTCCTTTTAAGCCGGGATGTTCAGTTGTGTAAGAATCCTTTCTACATTGTAGTCGGTCAAAGGTACCCAACATTTCAAGTAACGCGGCAGGTCAGCTAAAACTTTCTAATTTTATCAAAACTTCAATAAAAAAATATATGTGAATGAGATTCACATTCTCCTAATACTTTTGATGAGAAATTTTTCTTGCAAAATTTCCCCTAACACCTGCCATATAGTTAATAGTCTCCCATTAATAACTATGCTATTATGATTTGACTGTGTTATAGCGCAGGTTATTTACGCGGTTCACTTATAAAAAACAAAATCAAAAGAGAGGAATAATGGAGTAAAGGTAACAAATATATAATTTATCATAATTATGTAAATAAATAACAAGTTCAAATAACGAATGCTGATTGCTGATATCGTCGACTCTCAGCATTTTATGAAGAAAACGTTGTCGTTTTGGGGGTCTGGTACCGAGGAATCTTGTTTCTTTTTAGATATTTTCTTTATAAAGATGGTCACAGTCACTGTTTTTCTCTATCCACGAGACTAGCAAACACAACAGACTACTTTTTTGTTAAATCTAAGAGTAGTGGCTCAATTTTACAATTTAGATCAAAGCCAGAGGTAACGACAAATTGAAAATAATGCTAAATCATGAAATAAAGTTGAAACAAAATTGGTATAGTTAGTTAATTCATTGTAATGCCAATTTGTGATAGTTGGGACCAATGTCTCTCACTCCTCTTGCTAAAACCCTTTGATAAAAATTTTTGATTTATTGTTTGGTAAATGTTTAATGTTCACCACCCATAAATGTTTTTCTCATTCATGCAAGAACTGGGCAAAATCCCATTGTCCTTAAAATATCAATCAAAATTTCAATTACAACAAAGACATTATCGACACGGCTGTTTAATACCCCAAAGACTGGTTCCATATGATCGCCTTTATACGGACAAGATCTTGAAATAAATCCCTAAGGCAAAATTTTATTTCTTATTACAGCAGACACAACACAACAATTATTTTACGCTTTAAAATGGAATAAGTCAAATAGCGAAAAATCCTGAAATCCTCCCGTGATGTGCTTTTATGCACGAAAAAAGAAATCGGGGCGTCTTTTAAAAAATGTGTTTTTTTTTCGCGATGAGAATACCGTACAGACACCAAGGAAGAGGAGGCCCGGGGGCATTCGTCTAGAAACTTCTCCAACTCAGTTCATTGTGACAAGTTTCATGTAAAAAGTTCGAGTCGCGAGGACCTTGGATTTTGAACAACATCCTGTTTACGAGAAACAAGGTGGAAATGATGGAACAAATGTGGGCAAAAGTATTGCAATGAATAGGGAAAATTATTTTCAAATAATTCTACGTGTATTCCAAGAGGTATTCTCGTACAAATAAAACTTCTTTTCCAATATTTGAAATATGATAATTTCAAATTACACCCAAGAAACGTCCACTAAGTGTTGCATTCTATTACGCATGCGCCTTGTAGATTTGCTTTTAGGATTACGGATCGCTTTCTGATTGGCTATGCTCGCCATAGCTATGATATAAACGAAGAAACGGATCAGAGGCGGGCAGAAAACAAGAAAAATCTACGACTTCGTTAAACTTAGTGGGTCGAAGCCACAACACAATTGTATGTCCAGTGTTCTATTTGTTTGTTTTTTTTTTAACATTTTTTTACATTTTAACATATATGATATATGATATTACAACAATTTTGTTTGTCAGGGGGAAATCCAAACAAGAAAGCCATGTTGAAGTTTTTGCTGGTTTTTGTCGGGGCGGTGCAGCTCAGTCTTATCTTGGCGCATGCTCCCTCTCCTTGCCAGGTAAGAGAACTAATCCCGTTTGCTTTACTACCCGAACACCAATACAATTCAAGACAGTACCATGGACTTTACTTGCAACCGAAATGGTTGTCATGAGTCCGTCAAGAATAGAAAATTCTCGTTTGGAAAGCGGGTAAAATAGTCAATTTAACAAATTTCCAATAGTTGTCCGTAGTATGTACTCAAAATGTTTCCAATTTGTGATATTTCTAATCAAATCCGTGCTTGGATATTTTACATAGAATTGCTGTGCGCAAGGTCATGATGGCAAGAATGGAATTCCGGGGATTCCAGGAGTCCCTGGAAAACCTGGAACACCGGGGAAGTCTGGAAACGATGGACGGAATGGCAAACCGGGAGCGCCTGGACCCAAGGGCCCTCCAGGACCCAAAGGAAGTAGGGGGCCCAAGGGTGTTCAGGGCCCTCCTGGGACGACACACGTCAACTGGAAACAATGTGCATGGAAGGAATCAGATGGGCGGGACCATGGATTGATCAAGGTAAACTATAGTGAACAAGCCTTTTTACTTATTTGTTATTACCCGCTTGTTTTATCGAGTTTTGTTTTCTTTTAAAAGTGTGTTATTAAAATTATGTTTTTGCGCTGGGAAGGAGCTGTACTCTTTGCATTTTTATTTCAGGATTGTGTTTTTCGCAAGAGACGTCAGAATACGGCCCTTCGTGTACAGTTTATTGGAACATTTCGAATCCATAACTGTAATAGTTGTTGCAAGCGCTGGTTCTTTACCTTCAATGGCGCTGAGTGTCGCGGACCCCTCCCTATCGACGGAGTAGTCTATATGAGCAAAGGTAAAACATCGCTTTCAATGCTACCGAAGATACAGGCTTTAGAATATCTTCTAAATTAACCAATTCTCCAAGTCATTATTCATGTCATTTGAATTGCGGGACAGCAAATTTACCTGAGACACGTTTTTAGTGTTAAAAGGTAATCTTTCGTTCACAGGGTTGTTGGCTGATGATGCACGAATTCCCCTTACACGATTTTATGCTATCGAAGCCACATACATAAGAATATATTCTAAATAAACCAATTCTCCAAGTCATTATACATGTGAATTGCGGGACAGAAAATCACTTAATAAAATATTTGAGATCAGGCGCTCTGATTGGTGGGATTGCTCACTTCGGTGTTTGTTTGATTGGTCACCTCGGTGTTTGTTTGGGGAATTCTCCCAAACAAAAACACTTCGGTTTTCAAAACTCGATGGCACCCAAAGAATATTTTATTTTTTTATTTCTTTATTAATCGCTCCACGGATCTAGACTCATGCTCACAAGTCTGTTGTTTCTTAGGCACAGGAGCTAACCTCAAAGACCTCCATCGCGTGAGGGTAATAGAGGGCTACTGCACCAACATTCACAATGGCCCCATTCGCGTCGGCTTCAACGTCGGTAATTGCGCTGGTTATGGTAATGCTGACGCCTACACCGGGTGGAATGCGGTCTCGCGCATTATTGTGGAGGAAGTCCCCCCTCAGCAAACCTGAGAATGACTTGGGCGAGCTTAGCCAGACAGTATCACAAACGATAAAGTAATATAATAGGTGTTGGGGTGTGAGGTTTAACCAGCAATAAACACGATAAAGCAACTCTGTTATTGTTGTTTGTTAGTTTTGTTTTATTTTCTTATTGTTGTTGTAAGCAGTTTCACAGAGAAAACAAACAGGCAGTGGCTAGACCAAGTCGAGGAGACACGGAGTTTAAATTGTGCAATTTTAATCATTGCAACTTAGCTTACAGCGACTTACAGTCATGAAAGCGCATTATACACATTGCAGAAAAACTAACTCACAGGACCAGGTAAAAACGAAGAAAATGAACGGCACAACTACATCTACTTAAGCCGTATGGGCTAATACCCAAAGTGCAGCAGACGATAAGTCACATCAACCCTGCCCATAAACTATTACACACACTTTATTTGCTCCCAAGAGTTTTTTTTGCGTGGAGTAGTTACTTGTAGTTACGTAGCACAACACAAGGTCTCATGTTCCTTATCCTATTCCTGGATCGCCTTTAGATCCTAAATCACGTCCACACGGACACATTCAATTTCGTAATATCGGTTGTATTGGAGACATACGTAAAAGAAATATAACGAAGAAGGTATCATAGGAATCATGGCAAAAGTAATTGACGATCCTTCAAAAGAATGCCCCACTTTTAGGCGGTCAAAGACTAAGACTAGGTGGGTACGCGGCTGCATCACTACCTTTTGCAAATTTTCATACCGATCAGAAGGAAACGAAGAAGCCTTGAGGTTTAGGTTTTAACCAATCAAATCACTTAAAATCGTACCTTAAAAGGTTAAACGTTCTTTATGTCTTTGCAAAACTAGTGTAAACTTCAATCGTGTAAAATGGTTCCAATGTGTGTCATGCTTCTTACGGAATAAAAGACTTACCAGAATTATCGGCGCTTGTACAAGCCTCTGTCCGGTCTAACAGCAAATGATTTGGTTTCTCATCAAGCGGTAATTATATGTGAGATAATGCTAGATGCAATTCAATGGTATCAAGCAGATTAATAGCAAATTGGATAAACAATTCATCATGCACCAATCTAACGCGAAAACAATAAGTAAGCACGACTTCGCTGATCATTTAATTTCTATAATAATTCAGGCCCGTCTCTCGAAGATGGTATAACCCCAGCCCCAAAAAAGCTTTTTTACGTTTAAAATTTCTGTATAGGTAGTTTTTTAAAGTGGGTGGCATTTTTTAAGGTCTTTTTTGTTGCCATGGAGTGAAAGAAAATGCAATTGAAGTAAGAAAACTATACCGTCCATTTCTTTTTTTGGGAGCAATTGGATATATATGGTGCTGCCAACAGTTTGACTAAACTTGTTTATAAAAGTCTGAGGAAATTTTGTGCCTTAGAAATTTTGTTGTTGCTTAGGAAATCAAACGAAGATTCAAACATCTTTTCTTCAAAAATGCAATTTGCGATTCAAGGTCACTAGCCTGTGTGAAACTTTATGCATAGTTTCTGTTTTATATTTAACGAATTTCAAAAAGTATTTTCCGTGGGAAGCACTTTTGTTTGCCACGATATTCGTCATTTTATGGAATTTGCGAGGCGCGCAGCATACATACCATGGAAAACTATGGAAAATTTGTTTTTCACGAACACAAAATAATGGTAGGGGGCGGGTTCTTTGCTTGAAATTTATAAAGTGCAAACATGATTTCTAATCGGGAGAAATTCGTCCTTTCATCAAAGCCTTTGTTCAAGTGCAAAAACGGGCCACAAGCGAGACATTGTGGGAATGACGAAACCTTCTGATTTATCATAGTTGACATCCAATAAGAAATCGAGATTGCGTGCAAGTATTGTACACGGTACTTTTGGGAGACATAGTTTCACAAAGCTCCAGAAAACATGCGTAACCTTGAATTCAGAATTTCACATTAGTAATTGCATACTCATCCCCTTTAAAATGTTTAAGCTTACAAGCAAAAACATACTGAAATAAGGGAGGGAGAAGGGGATTATTTTACATTAGCATGACGAGAGGGTCCGACGTATGGACGCAGAAAGGTGGTGTCCAGGGAACTCATCTCTCGCGCTAATGCACCCATTTGTAGTGAATCTTGTGCTGAAAGGTCAATGAATGAACGCATCGTTTTTACGTTTTTGAATTTTGTGCTGAAAAGAAGTGAAAGGTCTGACTATGGCAATGGAAAGGCAACACCATTGTATACCATTTTTGTTTTCAATATTTTACTTTTTTACAAAAAAAAACACTACTCTCGGTTTCTAAATAAGGTCTCTGAGGTTGCTTTTTACTCTAGTAGCATAACAACAGTGTTAAACAGGAACTTGGCCAGAAGGTTGGACATTTCTTTTCAGGCATCGTCAAATACTTTATGCATGTGATACCTATGACACCCCCGTCAGCATATCCCGGGTACGCACCTGAAACAAGGGATGCACAAAAATATCATTTAAGAAAATCTAAACTAAAATGTTCACTGATCCCCATACCCCAGTATGGTTCAAGTTCAAGTACCAATGGAACTAGCTCGAAATTCCGAAATAAAACGCGACAAGTTAGTGTCTACTATAACAACACAATGTCCATGATGGAATTTTCAGTATGCTTGTTAACGATTCAATAAATATAATCAAGACATGGGGCGATGCTTTCTAGAATATGCAATACAATGTTACTACAAGATTATAGCACAATTTATATTTAGTTAAAGCAGTCGTAAGTGGGGTTTCCCTTAAAGAATAGTTTGACTAAACTGGATTTAGAAACTATGTAGTCTGTGTCTTTATTGTTGCCCAGGAAATCGGAAGAAGTTTCAAACAATTTGGGTATGAGCAATCCGGTCACACGGCGTTATTTGTTATTTTAAAAATCATTCCAGAATACAAGGAACCGATGCCCATAGTAAGAAATCGTGTCTTCTTTATCCATCTCGAATTGCGCTTTTCCTGGTTTTTCCGTCATGTCAATTCTTATCCATTTAGAGTAATAACGCCCAGTCGACGACGAACATGTTAAGCATTCATCTGGACAGTTTAGCATACAATTGGACAGGATAAAGATATTTCTAGCGCACGATGCAACCTTTGTCACAATCGTAATTATTTTGCGGATGCTGTATTTAAACAGATTTGCTAAGTAGGATGGACGTCTCAGTCTACTTACATAAAATTGAATATCTAATTATTTTTCATAAGCCATTTAAATGGAAACGTTTGTTAAATCCAACTATTTCGTTCGATTATTGTGAGCTAATACGTAAGGACTTTAACCATGTCTTCTCCTCCAAGCACGTTCAATCACTCGTTGATCAGCAATGGAACCAACCGTTCGTCAACTGAACGATCCTCTGCATCCATCCACCAAGAGGTTTGGCTCGTGTCACTTCTGCTTGTAGTTATTATCGGTCTGAGTCTTAATCTTTCCGTCATCTCACTCGTGATGATGAAAAAAGTGCCGCGAAGGAACATGAATCTTTTGGTCGCTAACATGGCATTCAGCGACTTTTTATCACTTCTACTGGAGCCTTCGTCTCTTCTGTCCCAAATGACGGGAAACTCGCCATGGATTGGGGTTAGTTATCTGGCAGATGTGACTTGTAAGTTGTACACATTCACGATGAACACATCCACATGGGTTTCCCTTGTGACACTTTTGGTTATCTCCGTGGAGAGGTTCCGAGCAGTGTCATCCGTTGTACATGTGACGGAAAAACGCAGCGTTCTCATTATCCTGCTACTTGTGTCCTGGGTTTTACCTGGACTGCTTAACTCTAGTACTTTTGCTTTCTGCGCGGCTAATAACATCGGAGGGACATTTCAATGCTTGTGCGTCTTTACAATGCAGTCAGCGATCTATGCTGTTGCTGCAAATGTAATCTTCGTATTATTGGTGATCGTAATTCTCTGTCTCAATTTTGCAATTATACGTAAACTTGTTCGCTCTCAAGTGGCGATACACATCCCAGAGGCTCAGCAACAAAAGCGAGCTCGAAGGTTTCGCTCTGCGACGCGCATGGTCATAACTTCTCTTTTACTGTTTGTACTCTGTGCGACCCCCCTCTACATAGTGCTCACAATCTTTAGAATGCAGTTTTTATTGGGAGTTCCAATTCTTAGTGAGTGGAGCGGGAATATGATTAATGCAGTAACTGTTCTGTTTTTTGTTAATCCTGCCGCTAGCCCGATCATCTACTTTGTATTTCTCGGCGACTTTAGAAAAGTGTTACGCAAGTTTTGCTGCAGAAAGAAGGTTATTGGTCAACCGAATGCGGAACCGGGATTACCACTTACTTAATGAGGAACCGGAAGAACTACACTCTTGATGTGGAACCGGATGAACTACACATTTAATTATTGTCCTTCGGGAAAAACTGTCCGTGAACAAATCTGAAATAGGGTTGGGAACTGTTGAGGAGTTCAGAAACCGAAGGTCTCTTATAAGTGCTAATGCCTAAAGGTGAACATCGCACTAAAAAATGAACTTATCACTTTGGAAATCAGACTTTTGGAACCTTCTCGTGTGCGACTTCCAGTTTGTCCTTACCTGTTTGAATTATTTTTTCTCGTCTTATTAAAAAGACCAGATCCTATTCGTTGCAGCCCGAACTGCCAATTGTTCTTTTAAATCATATAATATATGGTAAATGAGGTAGAAAACTTTAGTCGAACATTACTTCAAATCAACTACATTTCCTTCCACTTCCTTCTTATTTGAATCGTTTTATTATTTTCATGACATGACGCTGCAAATAAGCCCATTTCACATCTAATAAGGCATAAAATTTCACTGAGTGCTTAGCTAGTAATAGCAAACACAGTATCAAACGCGACATTGATGCGACTGATGCGACTTTTTGTAAAGAGTTTTTGAAATTTTCGTCCATGAGCCCATGCATAGCGCAAGGATGATCAATGTAAATATATTTTAAAAAGCCAAAATCTGGGTATGTGCATTTCGGCCTCACGTTATTTGTGTTTCCAGAATACAAGGAACCGATGCCCATAGTAAGAAATCAAGTCTTTTTCATCCATCTCGAATTGCGCTTTTCCTGGTTTTTCCGTCATGTCTATTTTAATCCATTTGAAGTAATAACGCCCAGTCTGCGACGAAAATGTTAAGCATTCATCTGGACAGTTGAGCATACAATTGGGCAGGATGAAGAAGATATTTCTAGCGCACGGTGCAACATTTGTCACAATCGTAATTATTTCGCTGATGCTGTATAGAAACAGATTTGCTAAGTAGGATGGACGTCTCAGTCCACTTACATAAAATTGAATATTTAATTATTTTTCATAAGCCATTGGCATGGAAACGTTTGTCAAATCCAACCATTTCGTTCGATTATTGTTAAGCCTTCTGCGTTAGGACTTTAACCATGTCGTCTCCTCCAAGCATGTTCAATCACTCGCTGATCAGCAATGGAACCAACACTTCGTCAACTGAACGATCCTCGGCATCCATCCACCAAGAGGTTCGACTTTACTCTTAATGAGAAACCGGATGAACTACACATTTGTAGTACTACTCAATGAGGAACAGGAAGAACTACACACTTAATGCGGAACCGGAAGTACCAATCAATAAGGAACCGGAAGAACTACACAATGTGGAACCGGAAGAACCACTCAATAAGAAACCGGAAGAACTATACTCTTAATAAGGAACCGGATGAGCTACACATTTAATTAATGTCCTTCGGGAAAAACACTTTGTATTCATACTGAAAATCAAAATCAAGTTAGCTTTTACCCTTCAGTTCTACATGAGATTTCTGTTCTCATTGAACCTCAAAATTAGCATTTTTTTGCAATATATCATAATATAATAATAAACATTAGCGCGTGAAAATGTATGCATAGTCACTGTTGTATTTACGAGGCGCACATCAAAAATACCACGGAAAACTATGGAAAACTTGTTTTTCACAAACGTAAAATAATAGTAGGGGCGGGTTCTTTGCTTAAAATTCATAAAGTGCAAACATGATTTCTGATTGGGAGAAATTCATCCTTTCATCAAAACCTTCGTTAAAGTGCAAACGGTCCACATGAGAGAATTTTGCGAATGACGAAACCTTCTGATTTATCAAAGCTGACAACCAATAAGAAATCGAGATTACGTGCAAGTATTGTTTAAGGTAACTTAAGGAGACATTATTTTCACAAAGCTCCAGCAAACATGCGTAACATAGAAATCAAAACCAAAAATTTCACAAATAGAAATTGCAAACTCTTCCTCTTAAAAACTGTTTAAACTTACAAGCAAAAACATACTGAAATAAGGGAGGGGGATTCTTCGGCTGGTATAAGAGCGAATGGGCTGAGAAACATTGTGCTTGTGTACAGTCATTGAGCATTAGATATCTGTCAAATCGCACCGAGCATTGTCATTGCTTACTCCACCGAGAGACGCTTACTTTAGAATAGTTGTGTCAGCGCGCGTAATTTCATCCTTTGGTGGGAAATACCTCTTTTATGTATACCGACAAGGGACAAAAAACAAGAGAGAGGCCTTTGCTATTAGACTTTATGGCGTAACAAGAGAGAGGCATTTGCTATTAGACTTGATGGCGTGTCAATTCGAAATTTAATAACATCAGAATCAGGCCCTTACCCAGGAAAATACCTCTTCATGTATACGGACAAGAGAAAACAAAGAGGAGAGAGGTCTTTGCTATTGGACTTTGTGGCGTGTCAATTCCCATATTTTCTAATTTTAGTCACAGCAGAATGCTCACCCTTCCCCGCGCGCCAGTACACTCTGTTTTTATAAGAACGTATAATTGTCAGATGAGGACATTTCAAGGCTGAATGTTTTCTTAACGATGTTCATAAATTTTATTGTATATAAGAATATAATACCCAATAAATTATTAGGAAGAGAGTTACACTAATAATCAATAGCAATAATAAGGTTGTTACTATGAGCACAAAGAACGCATCAGGACTAAAAAAGATTTTTCTGTTCTTAAAATTTGGTGAAATCTCAGTATTCTCAGCCTGGACGTTCTTATGAAAAAAGGTTCTTCTAAAAAAAGAGTGTATTTGCATTTTGTTGTTTTCCTACTGGTTTAACCTGTTTGCATTTTGTTGTTTTCCTACTGGTTTAACCTGTTTGCCATAAATACCATTCTAAAATTCCTTCTCATATCACGAACATGGAAGTAGTGGCTTTAGTTTGTTGATCTTTACGAGAATTACGGTAAAAATGAGAGCTCGAAATATGATCAACTTCCTCTCAAGTTCTTTAAATGTAAATCATATGAATGCTATATTTTTCGGAAAGTGTTTTAGTAGCTCAGTCGCCAAAAATGCCTTTTTTCTTAAGGTAAGACGGTACGAGCAGCAAAGCCGTACAACTTTTGTGGCAGCATTGAAGGCGATGTTGCGCATTTTACTACCGGCGCACAAACTTTTGTCGCAGCAAAAGATAGACCGATCCTGGCTGTTGATCAGCCATCTTTTTTCTCCGTGACACTGATGTGTGACTTTCGTTCAACCAATCACAAGCCTTATTGCAACTGCTTGAGTATACCTGACGTCACTTTGCTGCGAGACAAGTTGGGTTGTTGTAGAAATACGGGCTACATCTACGATTTTTTTTTTGCAAAAAGTAGAACCATCTACTTTCGGCAGCAAACTTTTTCAACTTGCAACAAAAAAAATGCTGCGACAAAAGTCGGTTCGCCGGTGGTAAAACGCGCAACTTCACTTACGAACTTTTTGGCAGCAATGCTGTCACAAAAGTTGTACGATTTTGCTGCTCGTATAACCGTACATTTATTGTCAACCATATGCTATTGCTTTGCACAGGGCTTGGCTTGAGTGAGCAGATGGCATTTCGGGGCCTGATGTGAGGAGGTGGAATTATTAAATTTTTCAATTTCACAATATTGAGTCTAGCGAATGCCGTGTACACAAACATTTGCTTCGTTTTAATCTCCTTACAAATATACTTTTTGAAACATACTTTACTGTTGATTCTCATATTGTGGGGTAAGATCCAAACTTTCAGATGAACGACTTAGGAAACTTATCGCAGACCGCAGTTTACCAAAGATAATCAGATCTTTAATGGTAGAACGTCCAACTCTGATAGCTGCTATTAGCAAAATTAGGATAACGGTCGGCTTCTTAATTCGCTATCTTAGCTACCCTAAGTGTTTTCTCTGATATGGGTGTGCCAGAAGACAACACTTCCTCATTTTTTTAAGCATTCAAACAGGGTTTGCAGGGCAAAAAAAGAAACTCTTGGAGGGAATTCTCTAATCTAAATACTGTAACTTTGAGGAGCCCCTGGATTGTTTGGATTAAAAAGCTAAACAATCCAGGGGCATTTGTTTAAGGAGAGATAGAAACACTCGAAATATAGATATGCCAGATTAGAAAAAAGCTATAAAAGCACAATTCTGACTTATCTACATGCAGCAAGTTCATTCAAAAGAAACGAAAGGTGAGTAAAGAATCTTAGAAAATCAAAATATTTCTGTTAGATGTTTAAAAACACAATTTATCAGACAACTGAGGAAACGGAAAAATAGATCGCGGACGTGCTTTTATAGGCTGCGTATTTTGTCAAAAATATGTCAATTCTATCTCGCTCAAATTACTATCCCTCGGTGAAGGCGGGGAAACGGTCTAAAATATGTCAACTTTTTAAAACGTATATTTTGTATGAACATTTCGACATTTTTTTTAAATACAAAAGCAATTGTTTTGAATTTTGTCTGAATTATGTCAAATTGCACTTAAACATCGATAGGGCCGTAGCAGGGGTCTGAGAGAGCGCACGTCTCCCCCCCCCCCCCCCCCCCTCAGTAGCAGTAGTGGCCCGGCTTCACATTTTGGATTTGAACAGCGATCGAAAAGTTTTTCAAGGAGATTGTATTTTCGCTTGATCTTTTAATGTAGTTATTGATCAGGGCCGTAGCAGGTGGTGGGGCACTCCCCCTCCCCTCCCCCCCCCCCCAACACCAGTATTTTGAAAAATTATAAGGAAATAACCAGTAGGGGCGTGGCCGTGCCCACAAATATTTTTCTTTTAAGAAATATTAAAATATTTCTGAACTGTGCCCCCCCCCCCCCCCTAATATTTCGAGGTCTGCTGCGTTGACTGACTGTTGATTGATGATAGTCTGATTGCTTCTCTTTATCATATTAGACTTCTCCTGCTTTGACGTACTTGTAGATTAATACCATGGTGACCGGAGCCCGTGCATTAATTGTTGCCTTTCTGGCCATATTCTGTGTGCGACAGGCCCGGGCGATCTGTAAGTTTATTGTTGTACTAGCGGCCAGTATGACGGGCGATTTGTAAGCAGTGCCCACCTTCTTTACATAACATGTTATCTCAACAACAGCAACCATATAATTCACAACAGAGCAACTAAAACAGCAGCAACCACAATAGCTTAAAGGGGCAGCGTCATGGTACTGCGCATGTCTGGAGTCAGTGTTTACTGTAGGCTTTCAATTGTCTACAAACAGTTAAACTTTAAGCTGTCAATGCAATATTTTTTTTGAAACTGCGTTTATTGATAGTTTGCGGTCACTTCCTTTGAATGAAAGTCTCCCACATATAATAAAGGCGCATAAGTCAATATTAGAATTTGACTGAAATTCATTGTGTCCGAGCCGGAGAGCTATTGCAAAGCTCTTACCATGAAACTGACACTTCTGGAGGGCCGACAAAAACCTCAACCAAAAAAATTTACTTCTCCTGACAAAAAAAAAATATTAGAATCCGCGCTATTAAATTGGCTATGCGCTCTAAATAATTAGTCACATCCTTAAATAAATTCCCAATAGACACACTGCTTTTACCATTTTGAAATATTTTTCACGTTTTCGGCTAAAAATCATCGGAGATTGTTACGTAATCGACCGGAAGTAAAATGGTGACAGCTTTAAACAGTGGCACTAGCCTGCTAATACCAAAACAAAAGTTATATCCACCATTGCCAACACCGATGATACGCCACCACAATACGGCTGAACTCTTTGTTCAGCTGTCCTCTGATGATACTCTCTACAGCGAACCAACTATACCCGCCCACAATTCACACATCGATTTCTATGACAGGCGCGTACACAGGGGGGTGGGCAGGGTGCGCGCACCTCCTTGGCGGCCAAAAAGTATGTCATTTCTTATAAAGGAATCTTCAAACACTATGTTTTTTTTCATATGATGCCAATGACTGCGCAACCCCCCTCCCCCTCAGCCAATCCTGGGTACGCAACTGTATGGCACGAAGCCAGTAAATATGCAAGGAAAATCTAAATGAGTGAACGGGTAGCCTGTTTAGTTTAGTATTTTAGCCAGCTTGTCTTTAATGATATTCTCTGTTTAGCTGCATTTGGAGTGAGTTGCCTAGCGGAGCATAATAAATACCGCGAGAGGCACGGCGCTCCCCCTCTAGTGTGGGACGGTACCCTTGAGGCTCATGCCAAGGCCTGGGCCAAGAAACTCAGCTCCGGTCGCCTCCCCCCTGGGGTGTTCCATGACATGAGGAGCCGTGAGGGTGAGAACATCGCCATAATATCAGAGCCGACGTGCGAAGAGGCGCTTAGCATGTGGTAAGCTTATGCAATGATGTCATAGCCGAAGTGGCGCTCAGCATGTTGTAAGCTTGTACAATGATGTAATAGCCGACGTGGCGCTTAGCATCTGGTAAGCTTATACAATGATTTAAGAGCCGAAGTGAGGGCCTCAACAGGGGCGTTTTTATAGAAAAGCGCACTGTGGGGTGTGGCTCTGGTGATAGGACACTAGATCCAAATCTAGAAACATTTATATCTAAATGCACTCATAAAATTAGCCATCTTCCGAAATCAACCGGAGGCGAAATCATCTCGTCACATGAGCAGGGTGGGGTCCGGACCCCTTTGACCCCCCCCCTGGACACGCGCCTACTTTACATGTGGCAAGCTAACGCCATGATGTAAGAACCGACGACTTGAGGTCAAGAGTACCTAAGACACCTGCTAAGGGTGACATCATTTGTAACTGGTCTTAGAGATTATTTCTTTCTTAATCAATTTCTGTATTTCATAAGGTATAAGTAAGCATGGATTGAACATTGTCTATTTTTGTTTATGTTATGCTTTAATCACCGGCAGGATGGACGAGTTCATAGATTACAAGGATGAAGGATATTGCGCCAACCCCCCAAGACTACCCCCCTATCACCTCATGCATTTCACACAAGTCACGTGGAAGGCGACCCGTCGGCTCGGGGTGGCTGTGTCAGGGAACTGGCTGGTGGCGCGCTACTCACCCTCGGGGAACTGGGGCGGACAGTTTGGCAGGAACGTTGAGTGCTAGAGAACTGTTGCGTCAAAATGTTTTTATCGATGTATTTGTCCATTCAAAAAGATCTCAAAAGTAATAAAGCTATCAAAATATTAGTAAGTGGTTATTTTCAAACACAAGGGTACAATGTTTTAATACATTTCGCAGAAGACAAAACCGTTATATTTGCTCGCCCTCCTTCCCCCCTTATATAGAACCTTCACGTTTCAGAAGACAAAATCGTTATATTTGCTCGCCCTCCTTCCCTCCTTATATAGAGCCTTCACGTTTCATACACAGTGAAACAAAAATAGAACTGCAATAGATAGGGCTGTAGTTACTTTTGCCATTCTACGACCATGTTACTTTAAGTAACATTAAAATGCTGACTTTAGCCCCCCTCGCAGGCGTTTTTAGGCAGGCGTCGCTCGCTCCCCGGAAATAGCGATGCCTGCCTAAAAACGCCTGCGAGGGAGGCTATGCTGACTTGAGCTCTTCCACATGTACTTATATAACACTATAATGCTGACTTGACCTCTTCCACATGTACTTATATAACACTATAATGCTGACTTGAGCTCTTCCACATGTACTTATATAACACTATAATGCTGACTTGAGCTCTTCCACATGTACTTATATAACACTATAATGCTGACTTGAGCTCTTCCACATTTACTTATATAACAGTATAATGCTGACATGGGACGTGATGGGCTAAACCCCGCGCACTTGCACGCAATGATTAACATACTGCACGAATAATTGTTTTATGTAATGATTAATTTATGTTAATAACAAATGGCTAGGGTTTTCATTTGGGCCGGTTGTTATTGTTAGAGTATCTTGGTTGGTATGCTATACGATCTTTTTGGTTTGGATCGGGTATTCGTACCAAGACGTGTGATCATATGGTATGGTGATGTTGGAGGGTGATTGTGAAGGATGGCTAGTAAGGTAATGTAGAGTGGAGATGGTAGTAATGTAATTACGGTGAAAAGGTGGATAGGTTCGACTAGTAGGTGGTGGAGGGTGGTGAAAAGATAAAGTGCGACTATAGAATAGGTTGTGGTAGTGTGGTGGGTAGGTGAAAAAGAAAAATAATGATAATAATAATAATGTTGTGTGGTAGGGAGATGGCTAATTGCTGTGTTGGTGGGGAACAAATTGGTACGGTGTATAGGTAAAAGTGGTGGTGAGGGGGATGTGGAGTAGATAAGGCTTATAATTTAGCGTGATGGGTCTGTGTGTGTTGAAATGGTAGTGGTGCGGAGGTCGATTTAAAATTTTCCTATGGTACGAAGATTGGGACGAGCAATGATACCACCCTTAGTAAACCCAGTCTTTGTCCACCTTTACACAATACTTAAACTTGGCGCTATCAAGATTTAAACTCTCCCATTCCCTGGAATATTGATATACCATTTGGCCCTGGACAATCAGTTTAGCTATTTCCCAATCAACTGCATACGATATAAGATTACCTTCATGGGTAACAAGCTGTTTCTTTTTGAGTGCTCATCAAGAGAATGACCTACTTAGCAACGCGCCACTATTTAAAATCATTTCCTAAATATTTTCGTAGATTGTTTTTCTTTCGGAATGCCCTTGGACAACCTAAAAAATTACAAGACAAATCTTCGTAAACAAAACTATTATTTATCACACTTTTCCAGATATCAGTCACACGTTGACATCTGTAAGTGGTCATTGACAAATACTTGGTAGTGGGGCCGGTAGAAATTAGAAGGACGAGTTCGCCGGCCCAAGAAAGTAAGATAAAGATCCTGGGGTAAAAGATGGTTTCTCTTCTTGTGAGTTTGTTTCCTTGTCTCCTGGTTGTTATCAACCTTTCGAGCGCTCAAGGTAAGTGTTCGTCTGTGTGTATGTGTCTCAAAATGCCAACGTCTGTAACTAGATGGATGATTTTGACAGCGAGGAAATATTTCAAGTGTGATAGGCATAAGCGAACGGGTTTTAAAGGGGGGTTTTAACTAATCAAAGACGCCTTTTTACCTCACTTGTGATCCTAAATAATAGATCCTTTAATAAAAAAAATTATTTTTGGTCTTTTTTTTGAGATTCGAATTCTCCTAACGCTAATTTCATTCCATTCCGAGCCATTTTTTTTGCCAGGTAAACCAATTCCCTTTTTTTAAACCAAGTCTTTGATTTTCCCTAAAGGTGTGGGAGGAAGCAAATAAAATTTAAAAACAAATATATTAGAATCAATTATTTCTCCATTTCAGGCAAAAATTTATTACGAGTGTGATGAATTTAACAAATTAACTCTCACGAATACAATTGACGGTTAAACTACAAAGAAAGCGCTTGTATTCCTCATCTTAAGGACACATTTTTCTTAATTGCACACGCTATTTTCAATCTTTTGATTGAAGCTTTGATTTTTAAACCTTTGCCATTTTTTAGAGTCAATTTCCAGGTACGTTTCTCAGGAGCAGCCCTGTAATAACGTTTAATTTTCTGGTAATATATTAATGAGCATGGTTGATAATGCAATTATTTTAACTGGTTTATTCAGTGCGAATTAACACTGAGGAGTGCTTGGCTCAACATAATGCGATTCGCGCCCGTCATGGCGCCCAGGCCCTCATCTGGGACGAATACCTTGTGAAGCACGCGAGGGTCTGGGACGAGACCCTTAGCAAGGCAGGCGAGCTTCGACGCGACCCACAGAAAACATGGGGCGAAAGGGAGGGTGAATGCTTGTATAAAGCAAGAGAGGGGCTACCAGCGACGTGAGAGAACGCCTTACAGCTGTGGTAAGCAGAGGTGTTCACCTCTCAACTCAAATAAGATAATGACTTATACAACTTCTCCCCTTAGGCTATTTGGCTTTCTCACATCAGATATCTTTGATTTCCCATTGAATATCTACCCTTTCCCCGGTTACTTAGTCCCTTAATAGTACTAACCACCCCTCCCCCCAGTTCTCGGTTACTTAATCCCTTAATAGTACTAACTACCCCTCCCCCAAGGTTACTTAGTCCCTTAATAGTACTAACTACCCCTCCCCCTAGTTCTCGGTTACTTAATCCCTTAATAGTACTAACTACCCCTCCCCCCAGGTTACTTAGTCCCTTAATAGTACTAACCACCCCTCCCCCCAGGTTACTTAGTCCCTTAATAGTACTAACCATCCCTCCCCCCAGGTTACTTAGTCCCTTAATAGTACTAACCATCCCTCCCCCCAGGTTACTTAGTCCCTTAATAGTACTAACCATCCCTCCCCCCAGGTTACTTAATCCCTTAATAGTACTAACCATCCCTCCCCCCAGGTTACTTAGTCCCTTAATAGTACTAACCATCCCTCCCCCCAGGTTACTTAGTCCCTTAATAGTACTAACCATCCCTCCCCCCAGGTTACTTAGTCCCTTAATAGTACTAACCATCCCTCCCCCCAGGTTACTTAGTCCCTTAATAGTACTAACTACACCTTCCCCCAGGTTACTTAGTCCCTTAATAGTACTAACTACCCCTCCCCCCAGGTTACTTTGTCGTCTCAGAGTACTACAACCCCTAAATCTCATACTTTTAGGTACAGCGAGCTTTCTATGGACTACACACCTCTCCCCCCAGGCCAATTATCCTCTAAAATTACTAACCACACCCCGATTTGATACTTCAAGGTACAGCGAGTTTCAGGCATAATAATAATAATAATAATAATAATAATAATAATAATAATAATAATAATAATAATAATAATAATAATAATAATAATAATAATAATAATAATAATGATAATAATAATAATAACGGCATTTATATAGCGCCTCATCAATAATTGCCCTAGGCACTTTACAATTATATATCAATTAAATAAACATTACACAATTAAAAATTAAAAATCACCCTGAAAATACATTGTGTCTAATAGGAAATGTTACATTTATAAAAATCGATATTATCATTAAAAATATATATATATATATGTGTGTATGTAATGTATAATTATCAGTGATATTAAAAAAAATGAATTTTAAACTTATTATAAATTAAATGCTTCTTTAAAAAGGTGAGTCTTAAGGCATTGCTTGAAAGTATTGAGATTTTGTATTGTCCTTAAGTGAAATGGCAACTCATTCCATAGTTTAGGAGCCGCAATCGAAAAAGCGCGGTCACCATAGGTCTTCAAATTGCCCCGTTTGACCTGAAGGTATTGTTGAGAAGCAGACCGTAGTGATCGGGAATGAGTTTTATACTTGCATAGATCTTTAATATATGGTGGAGCCATTTCATTGAGAGATTTAAAAAGAGTCAGTAAAACTTTAAAAATTATCCGGTACTTTACTGGTAACCAGTGGAGATCTTGCAGGATAGGTGTTACATGCTCAGTCTTTCTTGTTAAGCTGATAATACGAGCAGCTGTGTTTTGAATATCAGGCGGCCGGTGCACACCCCCCTGAC
>NC_064043.1:12967162-13014250 GCF_932526225.1 Nematostella vectensis | reverse complement strand
ATGTTGAAGAGCTCAAGTCAGCATTATAGTGTTATATAAGTAAATGTGGAAGAGCTCAAGTCAGCATTATAGTGTTATATAAGTAAATGTGGAAGAGCTCAAGTCAGCATTATAGTGTTATATAAGTACATGTGGAAGAGCTCAAGTCAGCATTATAGTGTTATATAAGTAAATGTGGAAGAGCTCAAGTCAGCATTATAGTGTTATATAAGTACATGTGGAAGAGCTCAAGTCAGCATTATAGTGTTGTATAAGTACATGTGGAAGAGCTCAAGTCAGCATTATAGTGTTATATAAGTACATGTGGAAGAGCTCAAGTCAGCATTATAGTGTTATATAATACATGTGGAAGAGCTCAAGTCAGCATTATAGTGTTATATAAGTACATGTGGAAGAGCTCAAGTCAGCATTATAGTGTTATATAATACATGTGGAAGAGCTCAAGTCAGCATTATAGTGTTGTATAAGTAAATGTGGAAGAGCTCAAGTCAGCATTATAGTGTTATATAAGTACATGTGGAAGAGCTCAAGTCAGCATTATAGTGTTATATAAGTAAATGTGGAAGAGCTCAAGTCAGCATTATAGTGTTATATAAGTACATGTGGAAGAGCTCAAGTCAGCATTATAGTGTTATATAAGTACATGTAGAAGAGCTCAAGTCAGCATTATAGTGTTATATAAGTACATGTGGAAGAGCTCAAGTCAGCATTATAGTGTTATATAAGTACATGTGGAAGAGCTCAAGTCAGCATTATAGTGTTATATAAGTACATGTGGAAGAGCTCAAGTCAGCATTATAGTGTTATATAAGTACATGTGGAAGAGCTCAAGTCAGCATTATAGTGTTATATAAGTACATGTGGAAGAGCTCAAGTCAGCATTATAGTGTTATATAAGTACATGTGGAAGAGGTCAAGTCAGCATTATAGTGTTATATAAGTAAATGTGGAAGAGCTCAAGTCAGCATTATAGTGTTATATAAGTACATGTGGAAGAGCTCAAGTCAGCATTATAGTGTTATATAAGTACATGTAGAAGAGCTCAAGTCAGCATTATAGTGTTATATAAGTACATGTGGAAGAGCTCAAGTCAGCATTGTAGTGTTATATAAGTACATGTGGAAGAGCTCAAGTCAGCATTATAGTGTTATATAAGTAAATGTGGAAGAGCTCAAGTCAGCATTATAGTGTTATATAAGTACATGTAGAAGAGCTCAAGTCAGCATTATAGTGTTATATAAGTAAATGTGGAAGAGCTCAAGTCAGCATTATAGTGTTATATAAGTACATGTGGAAGAGCTCAAGTCAGCATTATAGTGTTGTATAAGTACATTTGGAAGAGCTCAAGTCAGCATAGCCTCCCTCGCAGGCGTTTTTAGGCAGGCATCGCTATTTTCCGGGGAGCGAGCGACGCCTGCCTAAAAACGCCTGCGAGGGGGGCTAAAGTCAGCATTTTAATGTTACTTAAAGTAACATGGTCGTAGAATGGCAAAAGTTACTACAGCCCTATCTATCGCAGTTCTATTTTTGTTTCACCGTGTATGAAACGTGAAGGTTCTATATAAGGAGGGAAGGAGGGCGAGCAAATATAACGGTTTTGTCTTCTGCGAAATGTATTAAAACATTGTACCCTTGTGTTTGAAAATAACCACTTACTAATATTTAGATAGCTTTATTACTTTTGAGATCTTTTTGAATGGACAAATACATCGATAAAAACATTTTGACTCAACAGTTCTCTAGCACTCAACGTTCCTGCCAAACTGTCCGCCCCAGTTCCCCGAGGGTGAGTAGCGCGCCACCAGCCAGTTCCCTGACACAGCCACCCCGAGCCGACGGGTCGCCTTCCACGTGACTTGTGTGAAATGCATGAGGTGATAGGGGGGTAGTCTCGGGGGGTTGGCGCAGTATCCTTCATCCTTGTAATCTATGAACTCGTCCATCCTGCCGGTGATTAAAGCATAACATAAACAAAAATAGACAATGTTCTATCCATGCTTACTTATACCTTATGAAATACAGAAATTGATTAAGAAAGAAATAATCTCTAAGACCAGTTACAAATGATGTCACCCTTAGCAGGTGTCTTAGGTACTCTTGACCTTAAGTCGTCGGTTCTTACATCATGGCGTTAGCTTGCCACATGTAAAGTAGGCGCGTGTCCAGGGGGGGGGGTCAAAGCGGTCCGGACCCCACCCTGCTCATGTGACGAGATGATTTCGCCTCCGGTTGATTTCGGGAGATGGCTAATTTTATGAGTGCATTTAGATATAAATGTTTCTAGATTTGGATCTAGTGTCCTATCACCAGAGCCACACCCCACAGTGCGCTTTTCTATAAAAACGCCCCTGTTGAGGCCCTCACTTCGGCTCTGAAATCATTGCATAAGCTTACCACATGCTAAGCGCCACTTCGGCTATGACATCATTGTATAAGCTTACCACATGCTAAGCGCCACGTCGGCTATTACATCATTGTATAAGCTTACCACATGCTAAGCGCCACGTCGGCTATGACATCATTGTATAAGCTTACCACATGCTAAGCGCCACGTCGGCTATTACATCATTGTATAAGCTTACCACATGCTAAGCGCCACGTCGGCTATTACATCATTGTATAAGCTTACCACATGCTAAGCGCCACGTCGGCTATTACATTATTGTATAAGCTTACCACATGCTAAGCGCCACGTCGGCTATTACATCATTGTATAAGCTTACAACATGCTAAGCGCCACGTCGGCTATTACATCATTGTACAAGCTTACAACATGCTAAGCGCCACTTCGGCTATGACATCATTGCATAAGCTTACCACATGCTAAGCGCCACGTCGGCTATTACATCATTGTATAAGCTTACCACATGCTGAGCGCCACTTCGGCTATGACATCATTGTATAAGCTTACCACATGCTAAGCGCCACGTCGGCTATTACATCATTGTACAAGCTTACAACATGCTAAGCGCCACTTCGGCTATGACATCATTGCATAAGCTTACCACATGCTAAGCGCCACGTCGGCTATTACATCATTGCATAAGCTTACCACATGCTAAGCGCCTCTTCGCACGTCGGCTCTGATATTATGGCGATGTTCTCACCCTCACGACTCCTCATGTCATGGAACACCCCAGGGGGGAGGCGACCGGAGCTGAGTTTCTTGGCCCAGGCCTTGGCATGAGCCTCAAGGGTACCGTCCCACACTAGAGGGGGAGCGCCGTTCCTCTCGCGGTATTTATTATGCTCCGCTAGGCAACTCACTCCAAATGCAGCTAAACAGAGAATATCATTAAAGACAAGCTGGCTAAAATACTAAACTAAACAGGATACCCGTCAACTCATTTAGATTTTCCTTGCATATTTACTGGCTTCGTGCCATACAGTTGCGTACCCAGGATTGGCTGAGGGGGAGGGGGGGGTGCGCAGTCATTGGCATCATATGGAAAAAAACATAGTGTTTGAAGATTCCTTTATAAGAAAATACATACGTTTTGGCCGCCAAGGAGGTGCGCGCACCCTGCTCACCCCCCTGTGTACGCGCCTGTCATAGAAATCGATGTGTGAATTGTGGACGGGTATAGCTGGTTCGCTGTAGAGAGTATCATCAGAGGACAGCTGAACAAAGAGTTCAGCCGTATTGTGGTGGATATAACTTTTGTTTTGGTATTAGCAGGCTAGTGCCACTGTTTAAAGCTGTCACCATTTTACTTCCGGTCGATTACGTAACAATCTCCGATGATTTTTTAGCCGAAAACGTGAAAAATATTTCAAAATTGTAAAAGCAGTGTGTCTATTGGGAATTTATTTAAGGATGTGACTTACTATTTAGAGCGCATGGCCTGTTTAATAGCGCGGATTCTAATATTTTTTTTTGTCAGGAGAAGTAAATTTTTTTGATTGAGGTTTTTGTCGGCCCTCCAGAAGTGTCAGTTTCATGGTAAGAGCTTTGCAATAGCTCTCCGGCTCGAACACAATGAATTTCAGTCAAATTCTAATATTGACTTATGCGCCTTTATTATATGTGGGGGACTTTCATTCAAAGGAAGTGACCGCAAACTATCAATAAACGCAGTTTCAAAAAAATATTGCATTAACAGCTTAAAGTTTAACTGTGTGTAGACAATTGAAAGCCTACAGTAAACACTGACTCCAGACATGCGCAGTACCATGACGCTGCCCCTTTAAGCTATTGTGGTTGCTGCTGTTTTAGTTGCTCTGTTGTGAATTATATGGTTGCTGTTGTTGAGATAACATGTTATGTAAAGAAGGTGGGCACTGCTTACAAATCGCCCGTCATACTTGCCGCTAGTACAACAATAAACTTACAGATCGCCCGGGCCTGTCGCACACAGAATATGGCCAGAAAGGCAACAATTAATGCACGGGCTCCGGTCACCATGGTGTTATGCTACCAGTACGTCAAAGCAGGAGAAGTCTAATATGATAAAGAGAAGCAATCAGACTATCATCAATCAACAGTCAGTCAACGCAGCAGACCCCGAAATATTGGGGGGGGGGGGGGGCACAGTTCAGAAATATTGAGAAAAATATTTGTGGGCACGGCCACGCCCCTACTGGTTATTTCCTTATAATTTTTCAAAATACTGGGATTGGGGGGGAGGGGAGGGGGAGTGCCTCACCACTTGCTACGGCCCTGATCAATAACTACTTATTAAAAAATCAAGCGAGAATACAATCTCCTTGAAAAACTTTTCGATCGCTGTTTAAATCCAAAATGTGAAGCCGGGCCACTACTGCTACTGAGGGGGAGGGGGAGGGGGTACGTGCGCTCTCTCAGTCCCCTGCTACGGCCCTATCGATGTTTAAGTGCAATTTGACATAATTCAGACAAAATTCAAAACAATTTCTTTTGTATTTAAAAAAAATGTCGAAATGTTTATACAAAATATACGTTTTAAAAAGTTGACATATTTTAGACCGTTTCCCCGCCTTCACCGAGGGATAGTAATTTGAGCGAGATAGAATTGACATATTTTTGACAAAATACGCAGCCTATAAAAGCACGTCCGCGATCTATATTTTCCGTTTCCTCAGTTGTCTAATAAATTGTGTTTTTAAACATCTAACAGAAATATTTTGATTTTCTAAGATTCTTTACTCACCTTTCGTTTCTTTTGAATGAACTTGCTGCATGTAGATAAGTCAGCATTGTGCTTTTATAGCTTTTTTTCTAATCTGGCATATCTATATTTCGAGTGTTTCTATCTCTCCTTAAACAAATGCCCCTGGATTGTTTAGCTTTTTAATCCAAACAATCCAGGGGCTCCTCAAAGTTACAGTATTTAGATTAGAGAATTCCCTCCAAGAGTTTCTTTTTTTGCCCTACAAACCCTGTTTGAATGCTTAAAAAAATTAAAAAGTGTTATCTTCTGGCACACCCATATCAGAGAAAACACTAAGGGTAGCTAAGATAGCGAATTAAGAAGCCGACCGTTATCCTAATTTTGCTAATAGCAGCTATCAGAGTTGGACGTTCTACCATTAAAGATCTGATTATCTTTGGTAAACTGCGGTCTGCGATAAGTTTCCTAAATCGTTCATCTGAAAGTTTTGATCTTACCCCACAATATGAGAATCCACAGTAAAGTATGTTTTAAAAAGTATATTTGTAAGGAGATTAAAACGAAGCAAATGTTTGTGTACACGGCATTCGCTAGACTCAATATTGTGAAATTGAAAAATTTAATAATTCCACCTCCTCACATCAGGCCCCGAAATGCCATCTGCTCACTCAAGCCAAGCCCTGTGCAAAGCAATAGCATATGGTTGACAATAAATGTACGGTTATACGAGCAGCAAAATCGTACAACTTTTGTGACAGCATTGCTGCCAAAAAGTTCGTAAGTGAAGTTGCGCGTTTTACCACAGGCGAACCAACTTTTGTCGCAGCATTTTTTTTGTTGCAAGTTTGTTGCAAGTTTGCTGCTGAAGTAGATGGTTCTACTTTTTGCAAAAAAAAAAAATCGTAGATGTAGCCCGTATTTCTACAACAACCCAACTTGTCTCGCAGCAAAGTGACGTCAGGCATACTCAAGCAGTTGCAATAAGGCTTGTGATTGGTTGAACGAAAGTCACACATCAATGTCACGGAGAAAAAAGATGGCGGATCAACAGCTAGGATCGGTCTATCTTTTGCTGCGACAAAAGTTTGTGCGCCGGTAGTAAAATGCGCAACATCGCCTTCAGACTTTTTTTTTGCAAATGCTGCGACAAAAGTTGTACGGCTTTACTGCACGTACCGTCTCACCTTAAGAAAAAAGGCATTTTTGGCGGCTGAGCTACTAAAACACTTTCCGAAAAATATAGCATTCATATGATTTGCATTTAAAGAACTTAAGAGGAAGTTGATCATATTTCGAGCTCTCATTTTTACCGTAATTCTCGTAAAGATCAACAAATAAAGCCACTACTTCCATGTTCGTGATATGAGAAAGAATTTTAGAATGGTATTTATGGCAAACAGGTTAAACCAGTAGGAAAACAACAAAATGCAAACAGGTTAAACCAGTAGGAAAACAACAAAATGCAAACAGGTTAAACCAGTAGGAAAACAACAAAATGCAGATACACTCTTTTTTTAGAAGAACATTTTTTTATAAGAACGTCCAGGCTGAGATTACTGAGATTTCACCAAATTTTAAGAGCATGCTAAGAACATGCCGAGGCTCAGATAGCAGAAAAATCTTTTTTAGTCCTGATGCGTTCTTTGTGCTCATAGTAACAACCTTATTATTGCTTTTGATTATTAGTGTAATTCTCCCTCTAATTATTTATTGGGTATTATATTTTTATATACAATAAAATTTATGAACATCGTTAAGAACTCATTCAGCCTTAAAATGTCCTCTGACCTGACAATCATACGTTCTTATAAAAAAAGAGTGTACTGGCGCGCGGGGAAGGGTTAGCATTCTGCTGTGACTAAAATTAGAAAATATGGGAATTGACACGCCACAAAGTCCAATAGCAAAGACCTCACTCCTCTTTGTTTTCTCTTGTCCGTATACATTACTAAAATTTAAATTGACACGCCATAAAGTCTAATAGCAAAGGCCTCTCTCTTGTTTTTTGTCGGTATACATAAAAGAGGTATTTCCCGCCAAAAGATGAAATTACGCGCGCTGACACAACTATTCTAAAGTAAGCGTCTCTCGGTGGAGTAAGCAATGACAATGCTCGGTGCGGTTTGACAGATATCTAATGCTCAATGACTGTACACAAGCACAATGTTTCTCAGCCCATTCGCTCTTATACCAGCCGAACCAGCCTTGCGATAGCTAGCAATCCAAGACATTAGAAAATATACACCATTATTGTGTAGTTCCAAAAATTTCCATACCCTCCCTATTGAGGGGGTCGGAGGTATGACCCCCCACCCCTCTGGAAGAAGGGCATTTTACCCCCCTCCCCTCTGGAAATTTCTGGGCTTCTGAACCCCCACCCCCCGGAATTTCCAATCCCCTCAAGGGGGGGATGGATATTTTCTGGAACTACACATTTCAATAAACGTTGTCAGTACAAATGGCAAATGGCAGTTCTAAGACCAATCACTACTATGGGTATAACTATTTGTAAGAATAAAGATGATAGGTAATATTATCGCAGAAATGATCCACATTTTCCTACATTTAGTAGAAATTTGACGAGTTACATGGTATTTTTAAATAGGAGAACTGCCATTTGACAATCGCCATTTGCCGTTTGCACTGACAACGTTATTTGAAATAGGCGTATATATCAAAATACATGAGTATACACGTATTTCAAAATAGGGTCACATCCATGTGCATGGAGCGAAAGGATTTCCGCAAACTCACGAAATCTCTAGGTCTCATTTCGGCGGGTAGAAGTCTGAATCTCATTTTTGCGGGCATAGCGCACTAAATACTGAACAGAACAGTTTTTTGTTTTCTATTTAAAATAATATTTTACATATCACACTGTCGGCAACAAAATTGCAAAAAACTGCTAGTTTTGAGGGTGAAATTTTGATTTCCAGGACAACGATAAAAACACAGATTCCATAGTTTTTTAATCTAGTTTAGTCAAAGTATTGTTTAAGGGAATACAATAACTACTCATCACAAAGGAAAACGTTATTTGACCGAAACTAAAAGCGGCTGTGAGGAGACTACCCCATGTCTCGATTATAATTATTGAATCGTTAACAAGCATACTAAAAATTCCATCATGTTTATTGTGTTGTTATAGTAGACACTAACTCGTCGCGTTGTATTGCGGAGTTTCGAGCACGTTTTTTATTGGAACTTGAACTTGGACCTTACTTGGATACGCGACTCACTGGACATTATGATTGCTAGTATTTGAGATTTTCTCAAATGATTGTTTTGTGCATCCTTAGTTTGATGTGCGTACCCGGGATATGCTCACGGGGGTGCGCTGTCATAGGTATCACATGTATAACGTATACCAAGAAAATTTAGCCAAAAATTGTCGTTTTTGCCAAACCATATAAGGAAACTAATATATTCCTTTTTGGGAAAACTGCATGATTCTTGACATGTTTAAGGTTACCGTACCGCAGGTGCTTCGTAAACCTTTTGACTTTTAATCAGAGGAGAAAAATAGTGACTGTGACCATCTTTAGTCAAAAGAGAAAGTATCTGAAAAGAAACTATGAGTCCTCGGTACCAGTCCCTCGAAACGACAAAGTTTTCTTCAAATGTATTTGACGATGCCTCAAAAGAAATGACCAACCTTCTGGCCAAGTTCCTGAGTTGTTCCACATGTTGTTGTGCTATTAGAATTAAAATGACTTCAGGTTCTCTTAGCAACCGAGAGTAGTTTATTTTAGAATAAAGAAAAATATAGAAAACAAAAATGTATACAATTGTGTTGCCCTTCCATTGCCAAAGTCGGACCTTTCATTACTTTTCAGCACAAAATTCACAACGTGAAAATGATAAGTTCATTCTTTGACCTTTAACACTTTTCAGCACAAGATTTACAACAAACTAGCGCATTAGCGTGAATGGTGCGTTTCCTGGACACCACCCTTCTGCCACCACCCTACAATACACCCTCTCGTCATGCTAATGTAAAAGAATCCCCCTCCCTTATTTCAGTATGTTTTTGCTTGTAAGTTTAAACAGTTTTTAAGAGGAAGAGTTTGCAATTTCTATTTGTGAAATTTTTGGTTTTGATTTCTATGTTACGCATGTTTGCTGGAGCTTTGTGAAAATAATGTCTCCTTAAGTTACCTTAAACAATACTTGCACGTAATCTCGATTTCTTATTGGTTGTCAGCTTTGATAAATCAGAAGGTTTCGTCATTCGCAAAATTCTCTCATGTGGACCGTTTGCACTTTAACGAAGGTTTTGATGAAAGGATGAATTTCTCCCAATCAGAAATCATGTTTGCACTTTATGAATTTTAAGCAAAGAACCCGCCCCTACTATTATTTTACGTTTGTGAAAAACAAGTTTTCCATAGTTTTCCGTGGTATTTTTGATGTGCGCCTCGTAAATTCCATGCGATGACGAATATCGAGGCGAATAAAAGTGTATCCCACGGAATTTTTTTTGGAAATTCGTTGAATAGACAACAGTGACTATGCATAAATTTTCACGCGCTAATGTTTATTATTATATTATGATATATTGCAAAAAAAATGCTAGTTTTGAGGTTCAATGAGAACAGAAATCTCATGTAGAACTGAAGGGTAAACGCTAACTTGATTTTGATTTTCAGTATGAATACAAAGTGTTTTTCCCGAAGGACATTAATTAAATGTGTAGCTCATCCGGTTCCTCATTAAGAGTATAGTTCTTTCGGTTTCTTATTGAGTGGTTCTTCCGGTTCCACATTGTGTAGTTCTTCCGGTTCCTTATTGATTGGTACTTCCGGTTCCGCATTACGTGTGTAGTTCTTCCTGTTCCTCATTGAGTAGTACTTCCGGTTTCACAAATGTGTAGTTCATCCGGTTCCTCATTAAGAGTAAAGTCGAACCTCTTGGTGGATGGATGCCGAGGATCGTTCAGTTGACGAAGTTTTGGTTCCATTGCTGATCAGCGAGTGATTGAACATGCTTGGAGGAGACGACATGGTTAAAGTCCTAACGCAGAAGGCTTAACAATAATCGAACGAAATGGTTGGATTTGACAAACGTTTCCATGCCAATGTCTTATGAAAAATAATTAAATATTCAATTTTATGTGAGTGGACTGAGACGTCCATCCTACTTAGCAAATCTGTTTCTATACAGCATCAGCGAAATAATTACGATTGTGACAAATGTTGCACCGTGCGCTAGAAATATCTTCTTCATCCTGCCCAATTGTATGCTCAACTGTCCAGATGAATGCTTAACATTTTCGTCGCAGACTGGGCGTTATTACTTCAAATGGATTAAAATAGACATGACGGAAAAACCAGGAAAAACGCAATTCGAGATGGATGAAAAAGACTTGATTTCTTACTATGGGCATCGGTTCCTTGTATTCTGGAAACACAAATAACGTGAGGCCGAAATGCACATACCCAGATTTTGGCTATTTAAAATATATTTACATTGATCATCCTTGCGCTATGCATGGGCTCATGGACGAAAATTTCAAAAACTCTTTACAAAAAGTCGCATCAGTCGCATTAATGTCGCGTTTGATACTGTGTTTGCTATTACTAGCTAAGCACTCAGTGAAATTTTATGCCTTATTAGATGTGAAATGGGCTTATTTGCAGCGTCATGTCATGAAAATAATAAAACGATTCAAATAAGAAGGAAGTGGAAGGAAATGTAGTTGATTTGAAGTAATGTTCGACTAAAGTTTTCTACCTCATTTACCATATATTATATGATTTAAAAGAACAATTGGCAGTTCGGGCTGCAACGAATAGGATCTGGTTTTTTTAATAAGACGAGAAAAAATAATTCAAACAGGTAAGGACAAACTGGAAGTCGCACACGAGAAGGTTCCAAAAGTCTGATTTCCAAAGTGATAAGTTCATTTTTTAGTGCGATGTTCACCTTTAGGCATTAGCACTTATAAGAGACCTTCGGTTTCTGAACTCCTCAACAGTTCCCAACCCTATTTCAGATTTGTTCACGGACAGTTTTTCCCGAAGGACAATAATTAAATGTGTAGTTCATCCGGTTCCACATCAAGAGTGTAGTTCTTCCGGTTCCTCATTAAGTAAGTGGTAATCCCGGTTCCGCATTCGGTTGACCAATAACCTTCTTTCTGCAGCAAAACTTGCGTAACACTTTTCTAAAGTCGCCGAGAAATACAAAGTAGATGATCGGGCTTGCGGCAGGATTGACAAAAAACAGAACAGTTACTGCATTAATCATATTCCCGCTCCACTCACTAAGAATTGGAACTCCCAATAAAAACTGCATTCTAAAGATTGTGAGCACTATGTAGAGGGGGGTCGCACAGAGTACAAACAGAAAAAGAGAAGTTATGACCATGCGCGTCGCAGAGCGAAACCTTCGAGCTCGCTTTTGTTGCTGAGCCTCTGGGATGTGTATCGCCACTTGAGAGCGAACAAGTTTACGTATAATTGCAAAATTGAGGCAGAGAATTACGATCACCAATAATACGAAGATTACATTTGCAGCAACAGCATAGATCGCTGACTGCATTGTAAAGACGCACAAGCATTGAAATGTCCCTCCGATGTTATTAGCCGCGCAGAAAGCAAAAGTACTAGAGTTAAGCAGTCCAGGTAAAACCCAGGACACAAGTAGCAGGATAATGAGAACGCTGCGTTTTTCCGTCACATGTACAACGGATGACACTGCTCGGAACCTCTCCACGGAGATAACCAAAAGTGTCACAAGGGAAACCCATGTGGATGTGTTCATCGTGAATGTGTACAACTTACAAGTCACATCTGCCAGATAACTAACCCCAATCCATGGCGAGTTTCCCGTCATTTGGGACAGAAGAGACGAAGGCTCCAGTAGAAGTGATAAAAAGTCGCTGAATGCCATGTTAGCGACCAAAAGATTCATGTTCCTTCGCGGCACTTTTTTCATCATCACGAGTGAGATGACGGAAAGATTAAGACTCAGACCGATAATAACTACAAGCAGAAGTGACACGAGCCAAACCTCTTGGTGGATGGATGCAGAGGATCGTTCAGTTGACGAACAGTTGGTTCCATTGCTGATCAACGAGTGATTGAACGTGCTTGGAGGAGAAGACATGGTTAAAGTCCTTACGTATTAGCTCACAATAATCGAACGAAATAGTTGGATTTAACACGTTTCCATTTAAATGGCTTATGAAAAATAATTAGATATTCAATTTTATGTAAGTAGACTGAGACGTCCATCCTACTTAGCAAATCTGTTTAAATACAGCATCCGCAAAATAATTACGATTGTGACAAAGGTTGCATCGTGCGCTAGAAATATCTTTATCCTGTCCAATTGTATGCTAAACTGTCCAGATGAATGCTTAACATGTTCGTCGTCGACTGGGCGTTATTACTCTAAATGGATAAGAATTGACATGACGGAAAAACCAGGAAAAGCGCAATTCGAGATGGATAAAGAAGACACGATTTCTTACTATGGGCATCGGTTCCTTGTATTCTGGAATGATTTTCAAAATAACAAATAACGCCGTGTGACCGAAATGCACATACCCAAATTGTTTGAAACTTCTTCCGATTTCCTGGGCAACAATAAAGACACAGACTACATAGTTTCTAAATCCAGTTTAGTCAAAATATTCTTTAAGGGAAACCCCACTTGCGACTGCTTTAACTAAATATAGATTGTGCTATAATCTTAAAGTAACATTGTATTGCATATTCTAGAAAGCATCGCCCCATGTCTTGATTATATTTATTGAATCGTTAACAAGCATACTGAAAATTCCATCATGGACATTGTGTTGTTATAGTAGACACTAACTTGTCGCGTTTTATTTCGGAATTTCGAGCTAGTTCCATTGGTACTTGAACTTGAACCATACTGGGGTATGGGAATCAGTGCACATTTTAGTTTAGATTTTCTTAAATGATATTTTTGTGCATCCCTAGTTTCAGGTGCGTACCCGGGATATGCTGACGGGGGTGTCATAGGTATCACATGCATAAAGTATTTGACGATGCCTGAAAAGAAATGTCCAACCTTCTGGCCAAGTTCCTGTTTAACACTGTTGTTATGCCTCTAGAATAAAAGCGACCTCAGGTCCTCTGATTTAAAAACCGAGAGTAGTGTTTTTTTTGTAAAAAAGTAAAATATTGAAAACAAAAATGGTATACAATGGTGTTGTCTTTCCATTGCCATAGTCAGACCTTTCACTTCTTTTCAACACAAAATTTAAAAACGTAAAAACGATGCGTTCATTCATTGACCTTCAACACTTTTCAGCACAAGATTCACTACAAATGGGTGCATTAGCGCGAGAGATGAGTTCCCTGGACACCACCTTTCTGCGTCAATACTTCGGACCCTCTCGTCATGCTAATGTGAAATAATCCCCTTCTCCCTCCCTTATTTCAGTGTGTTTTTGCTTGTAAGCTTTAACATTTTTAGAGGGGATGAGTATGCATTTACTAATGTGAAATTCTGAATTCGAGGTTACGCATGTTTTCTGGAGCTTTGTGAAACTATGTCTCCCAAATTAACGTGTACAATACTTGCACGCAATCTCTTATTGGATGTCAGCTATGATAAATCAGAAGGTTACGTCATTCACACAATGTCTCGCTTGTGGCTCGTTTTTGCACTTGAACGAAGGCTTTGATGAAAGGATGAATTTCTCCCGATTAGAAATCATGTTTGCACTTTATGAATTTTAAGCAAAGAACCCGCCCCCTACCATTATTTTGTGTCCGTGAAAAACAAATTTTCCATAGTTTTCCATGGTATGTATGCTGCGCGCCTCGCAAATTCCATAAAATGACGAATATCGTGGCAAACAAAAGTGCTTCCCACGGAAAATACTTTTTGAAATTCGTTAAATATAAAACAGAAACTATGCATAAAGTTTCACACAGGCTAGTGACCTTGAATCGCAAATTGCATTTTTGAAGAAAAGATGTTTGAATCTTCGTTTGATTTCCTAAGCAACAACAAAATTTCTAAGGCACAAAATTTCCTCAGACTTTTATAAACAAGTTTAGTCAAACTGTTGGCAGCACCTTATCTATCCAATTGCTCCCAAAAAAAGAAATGGACGGTATAGTTTTCTTATTTCAATTGCATTTTCTTTCACTCCATGGCAACAAAAAAGACCTTAAAAAATGCCACCCACTTCAAAAACCTACCTATACAGAAATTTTAAACGTAAAAAAGCTTTTTTGGGGCTGGAGTTATACCATCTTCGAGAAACGGGTCTGAATTATTATAGAAATTAAATGATCAGCGAAGTCGTGCTTACTTATTGTTTTCGCCTTAGATTGGTGCATGATGAATTGTTTATCCAATTTGCTATTAATCTGCTTGATACCATTGAATTGCATCTAGCATTATCTCTCATATAATTGCCGCTTGATGAGAAACCAAATCATTTGCTGTTAGACCGGACAGAGGCTTGTACAAGCGCCGATAATTCTGGTAAGTCTTTTATTCCGTAAGAAGGATGACACACATTGGAACCATTTTACACGATTGAAGTTTACACTAGTTTTGCAAAGACATAAAGAACGTTAAACCTTTTAAGGTACAATTTTAAGTGATTTGATTGGTTAAAACCTAAACCTCAAGGCTTCTTCGTCTCGTTCTGATCGGTATGAAAATTTGCAAAAGGTAGTGATGCAGGCGCGTACCCACCTAGTCTTAGTCTTTGACCGCCTAAAAGTGGGGCATTCTTTTGAAGGATCGTCAATTACTTTTGCCATGATTCCTATGATACCTTCTTCGTTATATTTCTTTTACGTATGTATCCCATACAACCGATATTACGAAATTTAATGTGTCCGTGTGGACGTGATTTAGGATCTAAAGGCGATCCAGAGAACTATAAGGAACATGAGACCTTGTGTTGTGCTACGTAACTACAATTAACTGCTCCACGCAAAAAAAAAAAAAAAAACTCTTGGGAGAAAATAAAGTGTGTGTTATAGTTTATGGGCAGGGTTGATGTGACTTATCGTCTGCTGCACTTTGGGTATTAGCCCATACGGCTTAAGTAGATGTAGTTGTGCCGTTCATTTTCCTCGTTTTTACCTGGTCCTGTGAGTTAGTTTTTCTGCAATGTGTATAATGCGCTTTCATGACTGTAAGTCGCTGTAAGCTAAGTTGCAATGATTAAAATTGCACAATTTAAACTCCGTGTCTCCTCGACTTGTTCTAGCCATTGCCTGTTTGTTTTCTCTGTGAAACTGCTTACAACAACAATAAGAAAATAAAACAAATCTAACAAACAACAATAACAGAGTTGCTTTATCGTGTTTATTGCTGGTTAAACCTTACACCCCAACACCTATTATATTACTTTATCGTTTGTGATACTGTCTGGCTAAGCTCGCCCAAGTCATTCTCAGGTTTGCTGAGGGGGGACTTCCTCCACAATAATGCGCGAGACCGCATTCCACCCGGTGTAGGCGTCAGCATGACCAAAACCAGCGCAATTACCGACGTTGAAGCCGACGCGAATGGTGCCCTTGTGAATGTTGGTGCAGTAGCCCTCTATTACCCTCACGCGCTGGAGGTCTTGGAGGTTAGCTCCTGCGCCAAAGAAACAACAGACTTGTCTAGATCCGTGGAGCAATTAATTAAGAAATAAAATATTCTTTGGGTGCCTTCATTGATTTTTGAAAACCGAGGTGTTTTTGTTTGGGAGAATTCGAGAGCAGATCAGTGGAGCACGAGACCGCAGGGAATTCCCCAAACAAACACCGAAGTGAGCAATCCCACCAATCAGAGCGCCTGATCTCAAATATTTTATTAAGTGATTTTCTGTCCCGCAATTCACATGTATAATGACTTGGAGAATTGGTTTATTTAGAATATATTCTTATGTATGTGGCTTCGATAGCATAAAATCGTGTAAGGGGAATTCGTGCATCATCAGCCAACAACCCTGTGAACGAAAGATTACCTTTTAACACTAAAAACGTGTCTCAGGTAAATTTGCTGTCCCGCAATTCACATGAATAATGACTTGGAGAATTGGTTAATTTAGAAGATATTCTAAAGCCTATAGCTTCGGTAGCATTGAAAGCGATGTTTTACCTTTGTACATATAGAGAACTCCGTCGATAGGGAGGGGTCCGCGACACTCAGCGCCATTGAAGGTAAAGAACCAGCGCTTGCAGCAAGTATTACAGTTATGGATTCGAAATGTTCCAACAAACTGTACACGAAGGGCCGTATTCTGACGTCTCTTGCGAAAAACACAATCCTGAAATAAAAATGCAAAGAGTACAGCTCCTTCCTAGCGCAAAAACATACTTTACAATTTTAATAACACACTTTTAAAAGAAAACAAAACTCTATAAAAGAAGCGGGTATTAGAAAATAAGTAAAAAGGCTTGCTCACTATAGTTTACCTTGATCAATCCATTGTCCCGCTCATCTGATTTCTTCCACGCACATTGTTTCCAGTTGACGTGTGTCGTCCCAGGAGGACCCTGAACACCCTTGGGCCCCCTACTTCCTTTGGGTCCTGGAGGGCCCTTGGGTCCAGGCGCTCCCGGTTTGCCATTCCGTCCATCGTTTCCAGACTTCCCCGGTGTTCCAGGTTTTCCATGGACTCCTGGAATCCCCGGAATTCCATTCTTGCCATCATGACCTTGCGCACAGCAATTCTATGTAAAATATCCAAGCACGGATTTGATTAGAAATATCACAAATTGGAAACATTTTGAGTACATACTACGGACAACTATTGGAAATTTGTTAAATTGACTATTTTACCCGCTTTCCAAACGAGAATTTTCTATTATTGACGGACCCATGACAACCATTTCGGTTGCAAGTAAAGTCCATGGTACTGTCTTGAATTATATTGGTGTTCGGGTAGTAAAGCAAACGGGATTAGTTCTCTTACCTGGCAAGGAGAGGGAGCATGCGCCAAGATAAGACTGAGCTGCACCGCCCCGACAAAAATCAGCAAAAACTTCAACATGGCTTTCTTGTTTGGATCCGCTGACAAACAAAATTGTTGTAATATCATATATCATATATGTTAAAATGTAAAAACAAACAAGAACAATAGACATACAATTGTGTTGTGGCTTCAACCAACTTCGATAAGTTTAACGAAGTCGTAGATTTTTCTTGTTTTCTGCCCGCCTCTGATCCATTTCTTCGTTTATATCATAGCTATGGCGAGCATAGCCAATCAGAAAGCGATCCGTAATCCTAAAAGCAAATCTACAAGGCGCATGCGTAATAGAATGCAACACTTAGTGGACGTTTCTTGGGTGTAATTTGAAATTATCATATTTCAAATATTGGAAAAGAAGTTTTATTTGTACGAGAATACCTCTTGGAATACACGTAGAATTATTTGAAAAATCATTTTCTCTATTCATTGCAATACTTTTGCCCACATTTGTTCCATCATTTCCACCTTGTTTCTCGTAAACAGGATGTTGTTTTAAAGAAAGTTCAAAATCCAAGGTCCTCGCGACTTGAACTTTTTACATGAAACTTGTCACAATGAACTGAGTTGGAGAAATTTCTAGACGAATGCCCCCGGGCCTATTCTTCCTTGTTGTCTGTACGGTATTCTCATCGCGAAAAAAAAAACATTTTTTAAAAGACGCCCCGACTTCTTTTTTCGTGCGTAAAAGCACATCACGGAAGAATTTCAGGATTTTTTGCTATTTGACTTATTCCATCCTAAAGCGTAAAATAATTGTTGTGTTGTGTCTGCTGTAATAAGAAATAAAATTTTGCCTTAGGGATTTATTTCAAGATCTTGTCCGTATAAAGGCGATCATATGGAACCAGTCTTTGGGGTATTGCCGTGTCGATAATGTCTTTGTTGTAATTGAAATTTTGATTGATATTTTAAGGACAATGGGATTTTGCCTAGTTTTTGCATGAATGAGAAAAACATTTATGGGTGGTGAACATTTAACATTTACCAAACAATAAATCAAAATTTTTATCAAAGGGTTTTAGCAAGAGGAGTGAGAGACATTGGTCCCAACTATCACAAATTGGCATTACAATGAATTAACTATACCAATTTTGTTTTAACTTTAGTTCATGATTTAGCATTATTTTCAATTTGTCGTTACCTCTGGCTTCGATCTAAATTGTAAAATTGAGCCACTACTCTTAGAATTAACAAAAAGTAGTCTGTTGTGTGTAGAGAAAAACAGTGACTGTGACCATCTTTTATAAAGAAAATATCTAAAAAGAAACAAGATTCCTCGGTACCAGACCCCCAAAACGACAACGTTTTCTTCATAAAATGCTGAGAGTCGACGATATCTGCAATCAACATTCGTTATTTGAGCTTGTTATTTATTTACATAATTATGATAAATGGTATATTTGTTACCTTTACTCCATTATTCCTCTCTTTTGATTTTGTTTTGTATAAGTGAACCGCGTAAATAACCTGCGCTATAACACAGTCAAATCATAATAGCGGAGCCATCGCGGCCGCAGGCCGCGCGCAGAGCTCCATAGGTATAGAAATATGGTATAGCTATGCGACTTGGTTTTGTGGTCATCGCGCGGTTACCCTGTGGTGTCACAATCCATCCATCCATCCAGTCAATCGTGCAACTCCCAGGCCCCACTCGATCTTATGCCGTTGTGTGTCTTTTACCGCCTCGCTTTGTGCTGCAAAGTTCGTATGTTCACAGAAGTAAGGCAGCTTGAAAATAGTATTTAATGAGAAAATAAGCGAATTCAAATGGGCTGAAGTTTTAGAGGATACGTTTTGTCTGAAGTACGAGCCGATGTAAAATCCCGCCCGTGGCAGCAGCAGTTAAAAAGAGGACTAAGAGGAGAGTCTCTACACTACCATTCTATATTCATTCACGTCTATATCTATGCAAGGAGATCCTGAGAGGAAAAGGCCTTGGATTGATTTCTGTTTCTGACGAGTTCCTTGCTAGCAGAAAGATCACGGTTTACAAAAAGCGAACACAACCACTAGGCGACAAACATAAAGCGACAAAAAAAACACTGCCAAGGTGAGTTTTTAACGATGATTTTTATTGAGAAAATGACATCTTTTCATTTATTGTTGTGCTTTTATGATGCTCGTTTGTTTGCTTTTTTGGCACTTGAATGGCTTTTATTCAACTGCATTCGCCATGAAAATGTTTCGTAAATACTTACAAGTTCTATAAATTCAGGCGTATATTCCACACGGTAAGTAGGAATTTAACGACAGAATTACGTAGTAGTCTAGCTACTGTATCAATGACACTTAGCTTGTTCGATTTATACATATGTTTTTAGAGTACAGATGTTTACAAGCTTTCATTTTTCCCCAACACTATTCCAGATTGGAACAGCCTTCCGGCACACACCGCTAGTGCCAGTTCATTACTTTTAAGACCTTAGTTTAGAAATAGAGCTGTATAAACTATTATAATGTACTGTTTTAGTCTTATTTATTTATTTATATTTATTTATCTTGGTATAATGCAACTCAGCTTACAGTAACCGAGCATTAAAACTGAGAATTTGAGGTCTAACAAGCAATTTGAGCATAACAACATCCTTTGATATTCTTCGTTCTCTCTTTACTTTATTGACAGCGTTGAGATATTTAATCAAGGCTGACAAATATCATCCTGTTGTTATGATAGGTTTTATTAGAATGAATCCGTATTTTGCTAATTGTAGTGAGCAAATAGACAAAGTTAAGATATTTGCTCTAGCTAGAAGGGTTGTTCAAGGTTGAAAGTATTCTTGAGGCATTGTTAGTTTTTGTTGATTTAGCTGAATAGGAAGTTGTTTGTTTAATTATGAGAATTAGCGGCATAATGACATTTATCGGGTCGTACCATGTTTTGGGACTTATCTGTCTTCAACTTCCCATTAAGTTGGTAAACTTACAAGTCTTCTGTTTATATAGTTTCCTTTAGATGTCGGACGTTAAATGTCGGTATCATTGGCACAGCACGTAGGATCGTCCACACTCAAGTAGGAGGTGCTTAGCTCTTCAGTGTTGGCAATCTGATTATCTATGCTAATCTAAGTCAGCAAACATCACACCTACGCTACTCGAGCGACCAGTTGTTTCCCTTTCTGTTCAGTAACTTTCGATTACATATTTGTCTCTCCAAAGTTACCTTTTTACCTTTCCTACCGACTCCCTTAGTTTCATGGCAAAGGACATTCGTTTTGTATCCTTAAATTCTTTTCAAAGCTTTCCTTTGTTATCGCTAATTTTGCCGAAATTTAATGATATCTGATGTAACTGTTTGCATTGTCAAGTACCGTCCAATCACCGCGACTGCACACGTGGTCAGTGCTTGTCAATCAAACGTACGATCCCAGTCAACAGAAGTCCTCCCGTCGAATCATTACACTGTCATATATTGCTAAAGAAGACCTTTTTTTGTCTTTATATCCTGTGTATTTAGTATTGTTGAAGATACAGCAACTTTTTCGACATTATCATAAATACTTTACAGTTACAAGAGAATTTTTTCATCGAAAATAAAAACCAAAAATGCAATCTATATTTTTTTGGCTCAAGCTATATTGTCTGCATCTTGCATACTATCTAATGTGTCTATTTATTTTTATTCAAATAGTTATGGAAAATTTGTAAAGTTATAAATGGGATGATGAAAATATTAATTTGAAAGAAAAACAAATACCCAAGTTAATTGTTTTCACTTTTATTTAGGTACCAACCAAGGACTACCTGAGGGTCATGATTGATGCTAAAGGCTGGAAGGCATTAGAATAGGCAAATGTAGCCGGGATTTCTTACTTTGATGCAGCAGTATAAGTGTAATAGGGTTTTTAGTGCAAGATGATTTGTGTCAATGATACTGTAAATCTGTTAAACATTTTTTATCAACCTGAAGATAATGAGGAAAGGGGAAATGTTAGGAGAGCGCTCAATCAAGTTGTTGCATTACTGTCAAAGTTTTTATCAAAAATATAGTACCAGTTTATTTTTTCTCTCTCTCTATTGATTGATAATTATTTGCTGTTTCCCCTCTGCACCCTGAATAAATTAAAATAGGTTAGGTTTGAAACTAGACATTTTCATTTAGCAAAATCAGTAAAATCAGGATTTTTTTTAATTTGCTTCCCAAGTCAATTTGTTCTCCTCCATTTGATTGCATTTAATTTTGTAGTAGCATTAGCATGTTTGGATCCAGCTGCAGGGTTTCTATAAAAAAAATATATAAAAAAAACAGCAGGCCTCCATGCTAAAGGGTGGGTTCACCAAAATGTAATGCATGACTGAGGTATATTTGTGGATTTCAATTTCCTTGGTGATGGAGTATCACTAGTAAGTGGCACCTGAAGTGTATTATCATTCTATCTCTGGAATGCTGTTTCATCCATTTTTTGTTTCTTTGCAAGGGCAAAGCCGGCCAGAATGTAGCTTTGATACAAGTGTACATTAATGGAACTTCTAGGGTTTTTATTAAGGCAAGGTACTTACTTAATGAATTATATAAAGATAATAACAAACTTGTGATTTTTCAATAATACATCTGTAAAGAAAACGGTTTTATATCAAACCTAAAGGTAATAGGGAAAGGGGAAAATGTGCTCAGTAAAGCTATTATTGCATTTTTGTCATATATTAGTAGATTCACATTTTTTCAAATAGAGTCACATTTCTCCCTTTCAACTCCCATTGACTTTCTGTTTATTTGTTTATTTCTTCCTCTCCACCCCAAACATGAAAGGGAATTAAGAACTTTCAGTAATTTAGTATTTTACTCCATTGCATTCATTTTTGAGTAGCTAGTATGGGTGGATCCAGGGTGTTTAAAAACGACTGGCCAAAGAATGGGTGCACTAATGTGTATTAATTTCAACACATTCTTCTGAATACTCAGTTACAGTAAAAAAACTACAGTATGTCATCTAAATCTTTGAAATGTTGTAACATATTTGATATATTCTTCACAAGGTCAAAGATTGTCATTATGCTGTTTTGATGAAAAAAAAAGCATAGTGGAACAAATAAGAATTGACCGTTAGACTCTTAAAAACATTCTCATCAACTAAGGCACCTTGAACTTTGACAGCCTTTTTTACATCAAGGTTTAGTACCTTAATACTGCATATTTAATATTATTGAATGAGTGCTTGCTTGATCCATTTGGAGAGGCCAATACAATTCATAATTACATGGAAGTAAAAATTGCTTTTTTAATCTCATTTAAAATACATTCTTTCAATGCTGGCTCCGCTTTTAGGCAGTGCCTAAATCTATATTAACTTAGTTATTAATGGGAGACTATTAACTATATGGCAGGGGAAATTTTGCAAAAAAAATTTCTCATCTAAAGTTTAGGAGAATGTGAATCTCATTCACAAATAGTTTTTTTTATTGAAGTTATGATAAAATTAGAAAGTTTTTAGCTGACCTGCCGCGTTATTCGAAATGCTGGGTACCTTTGACCGACTACAATGTAGAAAGAGTATTCTTACACAACTGAAAATTCCGGCTTAAAAAGAAACCCGTGCCACTGTGAACTATTGCAGCTCTTCCAGCCACTCATAAAGTCACGCGATTGTTTGTCTTTTTGTTCATGGGATAATGGAAATGTCTGAAGATGTGTCTCTCTGACTATTATCATTATTGTGTAGTTCCAGAAAAAATTCATACCCCCCCCCCCCATGGAGGGGATTGGAAATTCCGGATGGGTGGGGGTGAGGGGTCAAACGGCCAGAAATTTCCAGAGGGGGGGAGGGGGGGGGGGTAAAATGCACTTGTTACTGTTTTTAATTTTTTACAGGGGGTTGGGAATTCCAGAGGGATGTGGGGTCATACCTTCGACCCCCTCTATGCATATTTTCTAGAACTTCAGATTTTTTTACAGGACAAGCCCCTTCAGGCTGATTCTTACACTTAATAATTAGAATTAACAATTGAAAGCAGAATTAAATTAAAAAATTAAAATAAACTGAAAAATCAATGTCACCAAAATCAAACAAATTTAAACTAATGATAAAACTATGTGTTTATATTCTTTTGAGTGTTTATGAGTGTCCCTGGCCTAAGTTTTGTTTTCAGCTTACGAATGGCTGTTAGCATAAAGATAAATCTATAATTTATTGGCACAAGGCATGGCCGTAGCATTCCTCGAATTATTGTGGGGGGAGGGGGGCACGATACAGAAACATTAAAAACACAATGGGGGCGACAGCCACGCCCCTACTGGTCATTTAATTTTCATATAATTTTTGAAAATATTAGCGGGGCACGTGCCCCCAGTGCCCCACCCCCTGCTACGGCCCTGCAAGATAAGGGTAATCTTTTCGCTTCTCATTATTAACAGATTATCACGAGATTTGATTTTCTTCTAGTGCTCGCCGATCGTCACCATGGCAGCGAAACTGATACCGCTGGCTCTTTTGATCGTAGTCCATTATACGCATGCGCTCGGTAGGTATAAAAATACTGGGCCTGTCTTTATAAAAGGTTGTGTCGAGATGGCATCCTCTTAGCGTAGGTGACCAATGGATGGACCATTACAGACAAATATATCTTACTGATTAAAAGTTTGTAAACCCGTAGAGGTAAGCCAGACCCAAGCCAGGATTTGGGTGGCCTGAGCAAATCAGACATATTCCCCACAGATAGTGTCCTTCGTACGTATTGCCTTATATGAGCATTGATGCCCATGTTTAGAAGAGCTAAAGTTTTCCCGTTCCCTGATCTACAGAAAACATGGAAAAAAATGTTTATTCCTGTCAATTTGAGACTCGAAGCAAAAATGTGTCAAGAAAAACTTGATAGCTTGGTCCAATCCTTTTCTTACTAATGTTGATGAGTCCTTAGACCCAGGCCTCCAAGAGATTGACCGAGCGTGTTTAAAGGTCACCCAAATATTGATATGGGGGATGGGTAGGTGGGTGGGGTGGGGGAGGTGTGTAGCTCTTCTTGTGTTACACTTTTCAATCAATTTGACAGAATGGGAGGCGCTTGGCTGCTACAAGGACTCGTGGTCACGTACTATGCCTCATTACTTCAAATCAGTCGAAAATGGTGCCAACTTCCAGGAGACGTTTGAACAGTGCCGCGTGGAGGCTGAGAAACATGGCTATGACTACTTCGGAATACAGAACCTGATAGAGTGTTGGGGTTCACCCGACGGCAGGTAATGTCTATAACGCATATGATCTATCGCGCAGCCATGTCTGCGTTAATCTGATCGTGCAGGTTTAACGTTTCTGGGACTTACCTAACAGCAGAAAACTTCCCCCCTCAGGGGCTAGAATTGCTGTTGACCAAACCCAAAAGTTCTATCCAACACAACACAACACAACACAATACAATACAATACAATACAATACAATACAATTTATTCACTTCTCCATATACTGGTTTAGTATATAGGCTTGCCTGAAAGTGAATGAAAAAGTCAATGACTCCAGCAACATTCCCCTTCTATTTTCCGTTTCTTAACTGGAATCATAAGAAGACATACTTTGCCGCCTCCTTTGCTATTTTCTTTGGACGGTTAAATACTAGAGAGAAAATCTGCTTCTCCAAATTCTTAGCGAGATCAAATACCCAGGATCTACTATTTTTTTCGAAAAAAGTTGGTTCTTAACTGCTTATATTTTTTGCTATGCACAACAAAGTGGAACTCGTCCTCTACGGTGTCCGGACAGAATTGGCATGTCCGTTCATGAACTTGTTTATAAGGTCTGTAATACCTCACCTTCTCTATTTCGAGGTCATGCAGGTTGCTAATGCGCAATTTGGTGAGGGACCTTCGGTTGTTTTGGTTTGGGATCTCAAGGTAGCTCTCTAGTTCATAGTTATCCTTATGTTCTAAGCTTATTGCGTCGCGTGGTTTGCTGTCTTTGATCGTTGAAAACTTAATTCTGCCAAAGTTGCAATTTAATGTCCTCAACTCTCTGTCTACATAGTTTTGAGTATTTCGTTTTCTCTCCTGATGTGATTTCATAGTCCCACAAGTACCCTAAGCCTACCCAGAGAACCACCTTCTTTAGTTTGGATACCCGTGACGAGTACGTGAGTGAACTATTGTATTTTGCTTCCCAAAACTTATCTGCTGCAAGGCTATTCGAACACTCAGGCGTGCTAATTTTTAGCCGGAAATTTATAGCTCTCATGGTAGCATTGGTATGGTGGCCCAATGTTATAATAGTAAACCAATCACAATACTGGAAATCAACTATAAAAATTATAAAATAAAACAAATTAAAATCCTAATTCCTTTATTTAATATTTATTTTCTATTTATTTTTTATTATTTGAGAAAAAAACAAAACAAAAAAATATTGTGACAAAAAAGATTATTGACAAAAAATGACAAACAGAAAATATTAATTGAAACATCCCCCGAATTCACACAAAAAAAATAATATAAAACTGATTTAAAAAATCCAAAAATAAACCGCATTGAAAATCAACATTGAAAATCAACATTTAAAATCAACATTGAAAAACAACATTGGGAATTAACATTAAAAAACCAATATTGAAAATATTGATTTACAAAGGTAAATTTCACCAACATTCCAAAATGAAAATGAATTTCGCGTTTTCTCTACGTGGCCCATCGTTAAATAACAAAGGGATCTGGTGACACTATAAGGACGATGGCCCAGTGTTATAATAGACCAGGACTCTTTGCGCACTTCCGATCACAGGTAGCCCAGGCTTTGTCAATGAGTATTTTTAACCGACCGGCTCATTTACGACCATTAATAGAGAGAACATAAAGAGTTGTTACTTTATGCAAGTATTCTTCCATAAAAATGTTATAAATTCAATCCAACATTATGTAGTACTTGTAGCTGTCTATTATTTACATGTTTAAGCGATTAGAGCGCATTTGGGTCCCAAATGCAGAAAATGTTAGCCCAAGGTATTTATACGGACATTTTCACTGACCCTGTCTCGATATTGTCTCGATATCGTACCATTCATTCTAACTCCGGCGTTATTAAAGATAAAGGCCTTCGTCTTTGGTATATTCACTTCAAGATGGTTCTCGCTGCAATATTCGCTGAGTGAATTGATAAGTATCTGAAGACCGTTTGCCGATTTAGACATAAGCACTAAGTCGTCCGCGTAAAAAAGTATATCTACACACTTACCAGAAAATGTTATTCTGTCATTTTGGTTTACGTTCGCTTGGCCCAGATATACGGGTAAGTCGCTTAGAAAAAGATTAAAGAGAGTTGGGTTTAGCACGCATCCCTGACGAACCCCTTTTTTGCAGGGAAATTCTTTAGATCTAAGATTATCAATTTTCACGGCCGCTCAATCGTGCATGTACATAGACTCAATAATTGCAAAGAACTTTCCATCGATAACCGCATCTTTCAATTTCCGAAATAATATTATATGCCTAGGGACGCTATCGAAGGCTTTTGAGTAATCGACGAACAGGGAATACATTCGGTTTATTGTTTTGTTTTGCTTACTCTTTACATACTTGTCAATAACTGACTTAAGTATAAAAATACTCTCCGTGGTTCCCACGTTTTTACATATGCCCCCTTGCTCTTACTTCGTATTCCGTGGCACACTAGATAATTGTAAAGTCTCTTATTCAGGATAGAGGTGAATACTTTAGAGAGTGCTGATAGAGGCGTGATCCCTCTGCAATTATCTGGGTCGCTTCTTTCACCTTTCTTATAGATGGGGAAAATAAGGCCATAGCTCCATTCCCGGGGATATTGACCAGATAATAGTATCCTATTAAATAGAGCCTTCAGATATGGGCGTAGTAATTCAGGACCGTTTTTTAGTACCTCATTTAGAATGTTATCTTTTCCTGGGGATTTTCCGCACTTTAATTTAGCCAAAGCCTCGTCTCTCTTCTTCTGATATCTCATAGTCAAGGTGACCATTTGCGGGGACTGGTCTATTCGCATGCACTCCTCTGGCAACATTAGTTGAGGTAGTATCCAATTCTTTTAAATGTTCATAGAAATCCTGCAACGATACCTGTGCTTTGTGCTTCTGTTTTCCGGATCCCACGTCGAAAATCTGAGTGATTTGTCTCCAAGTCGCTATTGGGTCAATGAAATCTAGTTGGGGAATTTTACCATTAATAGAAACTTTCCTTTTTTTTGCACAGAGTTTCCTAAAGTTTTTGTTTTGTTTTACAATTCGTCACCGTTTACACGTGCTGCTTTTTTCGATTTGTATTTTAAACCAGCCTCTTCGCTTAACTGAATGACTACGTCCGTAAATCTCTTTGTGGCTTTGTTGATCTCTGACACATCTTGGAGGCTTTCCTTGAACGCAGTAGAGAATCGTGACGATCTATTCTTTGTGCTAAACTCTCTCTCCATACCATTCTACTGAACTGTGTGGCTCGCTCGCTTTGATGGCCTCTGTTTTGTTCATGGAGCACAAACTTAAGTCTTAAGCTGTACGACAAATAACAGTGGTCTGAAATATGTGGATACAAATCTCCAATCCAAAAGTACCTCACCGTTTGCATTAGCCTTTGAGTTACAATTCCATAATCTACCACACTGCTCCCATTATATTGGTAGCAAGTTTTTCTACCGTTCGGGTCTCCTATTTTTCTGCCATTCATTATTCTCATGGCATTTTCTGTGCAAATATCCAAAAGCAGCTTTTCTCTTCGGTCACACACACTGTCACACGAGTAACTCTTTGTAAAGCAGTCTTCTATATAGTCCTCCGGTAAGTCAAAATGCCTTTTATCGCCAAACCGAATTGTTTCTTGCAGATTTCCACACCTGCTATTAAAATTCAGTTGTAGTATTACTTTGCCTTTATTGGAAAAAGAAATTACCTCGTCCTCTAGCAAATAAAGAGTCACTGTTCGTATTCCTACTTTCCGGGCTTAAGTAAATTGTACCGATATAAATGTCTTTGTCGTGATCAAAGAACTTTTTATCCAGTTTTAACCATAGTGAGTTATTGTTTTTGCTGGGTATGTATGAAATCCCATCGCTTACGCGGTTGATAACGAGAACACCAATTCCACCGTAATTTTTGCTGGCTTCTCTAGATTTACGGTATTTGAAATTTTCAGCGCTAAGTTCGGTTTCGTATCCAGCATGGGTTTCAACAAGGCTGAAAACATCATCATGCCTATTCAAAATATTCTTGACCTCGTTTAAATCAAGTTTGTTCCCTAGGGACTTGCTTTTGGAACCGTGTTTGTTCCATTCTGTCTGTCTGTCTGTCTGTCTGTCTGTCCGTCCGTCCGTCCGTCCGTCTGTCCGTCTGTCCGTCTGTCCGTCTGTCCGTCTGTCCGTCTGTCCGTCTGTCCGTCCGTCCGTCCGTCCGTCCGTCCGCCGTCCGTCCGTCCGTCCGTCCGTCCGTCCGTCCGTCTGTCCGTCTGTCCGTCTGTCCGTCTGTCCGTCTGTCCGTCTGTTTGTCTGTCTGTCTGTCCGTGTGTCTGTCTGTCTGTCTGTCTGTATGTATGTCACCAGAACTACCTATGATAATCAAGGGTGCAAATATTTACCTATTCCATCACCAGAAGTACCTATGATAATCAAGGGTGCAAATATTTACCTATTCCATCACCAGAAGTACCTATGATAATCAAGGGTGCAATATTTACCTATTCCATCACCAGAAGTACCTATGATAATCAAGGGTGCAAATATTTACCTATTCCATCACCAAAAGTACCTATGATAATCAAGGGTGCAAATATTTACCTATTCCATCACCAGAAGTACCTATGATAATCAAGGGTGCAAATATTTACCTATTCCATCACCAGAAGTACCTATGATAATCAAGGGTGCAAATATTTACCTATTCCATCACCAGAAGCACCTATGATAATCAAGGGTGCAGCGTCAACTGCACTCGCGACAGCGAAGGCAAATATGGCGTGGGCGAGCATTGGGCCAACTTCATTTACCGAAAAAAGCAAGGTATGTGCAACATGGTTTCGCAAGATTTTGTCCTTAACCATAGAGATAGGTCAGTTTACAAAATTTGGGATCATTCAATATTTAATGAGGTTACAAATAATTAGTTTCAACATAATGCTACCAGGAAAAGGGATACGGTGTGGCATTTTAATTTGTTCATAGGCTGTAAACAAACAAACAAACAAACAAACAAACAAACAAACAAACAAACGAAAGTAAGTAAGTAAGTAAGTAAGTAAGTAAGTAAGTAAGTAAGTAAGTAAGTAAGTAAGTAAGTAAGTAAGTAAGTAAGTAAATAAATAAAAATAGAAATAGGAGGGGGTTAGGTTTTTCATATCAATCAATCTTGTTCTGAAATCTGTCTCGCTCGGTCAATTCCTTATTAGGGCATTACATACCATATTTGGAAGTCCGCTTTAGTCATTTTTTCGATTTTTTGTCGCCCTTAAACTGTGTATGTCGGAAATGTTCACGTAAGCCTCCAGGAATTCGTGTTTACTACGATTTTACAGGCCACCATTTTGAAAAACGCCCAGGCCCTAGCATTTATATAACATCACAGGTTTCCAGCGACTGCCATTGATTGACGACATGTTTCGTCCCGTGTTTAGTTAATTCTGATAAAATATAACGCCAGGAGTCCATGATTTAAGACAATACAAAGTTTCATTGGTCGACTTTTTAGAGGTGGTTTTTTTCCCATGTGCAATAGAAATTTTTGTTGTTTTAGACTGGACAGATTGCAGCGCTAAGGAGTGTGGTGACGGCGTCCAATACAAACTGGTACTAACTCAAGACAGGAGAAATACAAACTGCTTTGAATACAACGTTTTGGTTGAACGAAGCGAAGAAACAAGAAAATGCAGTGCCGAAAAACCATGCGAAGGTACATACACGTATCCTGTTTCAAGTAGGTCTTTCTCATACGTAAATTATGTTGTCAGAAAAGCGAAGATCTGGGGAAAAGTTGAAAGAAATTGCTGATGTAATCACTACTATAATACATTGTGCTCACTCTGTCGATTCTGATTGGCGAAACGAGCGCTCTTGAAAACACGCAATCTGAGGATCTTCACTAATCAGTTAGCTGATAAGTTAATCATTAGCTAGCACATAAGTGATTCTACGCACGCAATGCATCTTGGGCCTAGGGCGCGAAGATTCGATTGTGAAAAGTGGCGGCCTTTGTGCAAATCGGGAATAATTTTTGTTTTCGAAAAAGTGTGTTTTATTGAATCAATGTATAATAAAGTGTCGGCCTTTGGCCTCGCCTGATTACACTTGTCTCGCGTGTCTTGATTATTCCGAATAACGCTAAAACCTCATCCAATGATTGCAAATCAGTCAAACTTGTTTTAAAAACTGTCGTTTATTGATTAAAGCGCTCTCTAAGCTCATTTTGTTACAGAAAAAGCCCCACAGAGCACGGGCTAAAGTACAACTTTACTCCAAGTGATGTATTGTGCTTGTTAGTGCCGAAACTACTTATTGCTACTCAAAGTGGATGTATTAGCCTTGTTTCGCACCTTCAGCGAGCTTAAAACTCGCTCACTACGCGCTATGTAACCTGCTGATTTCTGTCACTTTTTCACTAGTCAACGGCGGCTGGAGTGATTACTCGTCCTGGTCTTCGTGTACCAAGACATGCGGGGGCGGAACTCAGACACGAACTCGCACGTGTACCAACCCCAAACCCGCACATGGCGGCAAGGAATGCGTGGGAGACGCCAAGGAGACGCGACACTGTAGCGAGGCTGCATGCGCAGGTATCAGTAGAACCTCAACGCACGTCTCTAACGTTGTGTGTACGCTATGCTGTATAATGTTGACGCAGCGGCGGTTTATTGTGGCATTTCAGCAATAAGCACATGTTTTTTGCCTTTAACGCTGTACACAAGCTAAAAGCGGACTAGAATGGCTTATGATAAAGTAGTGCGAACGTAGTTGAAAATTAGTTTTTGTTTTGTTTTTTGTTTATGTTTTTTGGGGGGAGGGGTGGGTGGGTTGCGTCTTCCTTAGTTCATCCTTATTTTGGCTGTTTACTGAATGGCAGGTAAAGTGACTTCTCTAAATGGACCAAGTGCAGCAAGACATTAGCTAGCGCATAAGTGATTCTACGCACGCAATGCATCTTGGGCCTAGGGCGCGAAGATTCGATTGTGAGAAGTGGCGGCCTTTGTGCAAATCGAGAATAATTTTTGTTTTCGAAAAAGTGTGTTTTATTGAATCAATGTATAATAAAGTCTCGGCCTTTGGCCTCGCCTGATTACACTTGTCTCACGTGTCTTGATTATTCCGGATATCGCTAAAACCTCATCCAATGATTGCAAATCAGTGAAACTTGTTTTAAAAACTGTCGTTTATTGATAACAGCGCTCTCTAAGCTCATTTTGTTACAGAAAAAGCCCCGCAGAGCACAGGCTAAAGGACAACTTTACTCCAAGTGATGTATTGTGCTTGTTAGTGCCGAAACTACTTATTGCTACTCAAAGTGGATGTATTAGCCTTGTTTCGCACCTCCAGCGAGCTTTGTTACTACTCGCTCACTACGCGCTATGTAACCTGCTGATTTCTGTCACTTTTTCACTAGTGAACGGCGGCTGGAGTGACTACTCTTCCTGGACTTCGTGTACCAAGACATGCGGGGGCGGAACTCAGACACGAACTCGCACGTGTACCAACCCCAAACCCGCACATGGCGGCAAGGAATGCGTGGGAGACGCCAAAGAGACGCGACACTGTAGCGAGGCTGCATGCGCAGGTATCAGTAGAACCTCAACGCACGTCTCTAACGTTGTGTGTACGGTATGCTGTATAATGTTGACGCTGCGGCGGATTATTGTGGCATTTCAGCTATAAGCACATGTTTTTTTGCCTTTAACGCTGTACACAAGCTAAAAGCGGCCTAGAATGGCTTATGATAAAGTAGTGCGAACGAAGTTGAAAAACAGTTTTTGTTTAGTTTTCTGTTTATGTTTTTTGGGGGGAGGGGTGGGTGGGTTGCGTCTTCCTTAGTTCATCCTTATTTCGGCTATTTAGTGAATGGCGGGTGGAGTGACTTCTCTAAATGGACCAAGTGCAGCAAGACATTAGCTAGCACATAAGTGATGCTACGCACGCAATGCATCTTGGGCCTAGGGCGCGAAGATTCGATTGTGAAAAGTGGCGGCCTTTGTGCAAATCGAGAATAATTTTTGTTTTCGAAAAAGTGTGTTTTATTGAATCAATGTATAATAAAGTGTCGGCCTTTGGCCTCGCTTGATTCCACTTGTCTCACGTGTCTTGATTATTCCGGATATCGCTAAAACTCATCCAATGATTACAAATCAGTCAAACTTGTTTTAAAAACTGTCGTTTATTGATTACAGCGCTCTCTAAGCTCCTTTTGTTACAGAAAATGCCCCGCAGAGCACGGGCTAAAGGACAACTTTACTCCAAGTGATGTATTGTGCTTGTTAGTGCCGAAACTACTTATTGCTACTCAAAGTGGATGTATTAGCCTTGTTTCGCACCTCCAGCGAGCTTTGTTACTACTCGCTCACTACGCGCTATGTAACCTGCTGATTTCTGTCACTTTTTCACTAGTCAACGGCGGCTGGAGTGACTACTCTTCCTGGTCCTCGTGTACCAAGACATGCGGGGGCGGAACTCAGACACGAACTCGCACGTGTACCAACCCCAAACCCGCACATGGCGGCAAGAAATGCGTGGGAGACGCCAAGGAGACGCGACACTGTAGCGAGGCTGCATGCGCAGGTATCAGTAGAACCTCAACGCACGTCTCTAACGTTGTGTGTACGCTATGCTGTATAATGTTGACGCAGCGGCGGATTATTGTGGCATTTCAGCTATAAGCACATGTTTTTTTGCCTTTAACGCTGTACACAAGCTAAAAGCGGCCTAGAATGGCTTATGATAAAGTAGTGCGAACGAAGTTGAAAAACAGTTTTTGTTTAGTTTTTTGTTTATGTTTTTTTGGGGGGAGGGGTGGGTGGGTTGCGTCTTCCTTAGTTCATCCTTATTTCGGCTGTTTAGTGAATGGCGGGTGGAGTGACTTCTCTAAATGGACCAAGTGCAGCAAGACATTAGCTAGCACATAAGTGATTCTACGCACGCAATGCATCTTGGGCCTAGGGCGCGAAGATTCGATTGTGAAAAGTGGCGGCCTTTGTGCAAATCGAGAATAATTTTTGTTTTCGAAAAAGTGTGTTTTATTGAATCAATGTATAATAAAGTGTCGGCCTTTGGCCTCGCTTGATTCCACTTGTCTCACGTGTCTTGATTATTCCGGATATCGCTAAAACTCATCCAATGATTACAAATCAGTCAAACTTGTTTTAAAAACTGTCGTTTATTGATTACAGCGCTCTCTAAGCTCCTTTTGTTACAGAAAATGCCCCGCAGAGCACGGGCTAAAGGACAACTTTACTCCAAGTGATGTATTGTGCTTGTTAGTGCCGAAACTACTTATTGCTACTCAAAGTTGATGTATTAGCCTTGTTTCGCACCTCCAGCGAGCTTTGTTACTACTCGCTCACTACGCGCTATGTAACCTGCTGATTTCTGTCACTTTTTCACTAGTCAACGGCGGCTGGAGTGACTACTCTTCCTGGTCCTCGTGTACCAAGACATGCGGGGGCGGAACTCAGACACGAACTCGCACGTGTACCAACCCCAAACCCGCACATGGCGGCAAGAAATGCGTGGGAGACGCCAAGGAGACGCGACACTGTAGCGAGGCTGCATGCGCAGGTATCAGTAGAACCTCAACGCACGTCTCTAACGTTGTGTGTACGGTATGCTGTATAATGTTGACGCTGCGGCGGATTATTGTGGCATTTCAGCTATAAGCACATGTTTATTTTTGCCTTTAACGCTGTATACAAGCTAAAAGCGGCCTAGAATGGCTTATGATAAAGTAGTGCGAACGTAGTTGGAAAACAGTTTTTGTTTATGTTTTTTTTGGGGAGGGGTGGGTGGGTTTCGTCTTCCTTAGTTCATCCTTTTTTTTGGCTGTTTAGTGAATGGCGGGTGGAGTGACTTCTCTAAATGGACCAAATGCAGCAAGACATGCGGTGGCGGGAAACAAGAGCGAACACGCACGTGTACTAGCCCCGCCCCTTCCCATAACGGCAAGAAATGCGCGGGAGACGCTAGGGAGGAGAGGGAGTGTAACACCGACAAATGTCCGCCCAGTGAGTGAAATAGCCAGTTAGGGTCATAACCAAATTTGGAGGCATCAGTTTACCTCATTATTATGCAAGATCCCATCGTTTCAAGCATTTGAAACGCATATTCTTCTATCAAAAATATTTGTGTTTTGGAGATTTCTCATTCTTCCTTAAACCTTAAAACTATGCCATTTGGCCAGACCTTTTGAAATGCCTCTTTGATAGGATTGTTTTAATGAGACAATTAACTGAAAACGTAAATCCTGAAACTTTATTATTAGACATTGTTATAACGGATCCTTGACAGCCTGCTAATTGGGAACGCAACAATAAACGTGCCAGTCTGTTCTGAATGACACTTTTATTTTATTTTATAAAGAGCCTTGCACTGCGGATGATATCGTGAACAAGGTGGTCGAGGCGTTATCTGGAGACAAGGTCACCATCAACAACAGACTGCTCGCAGCTGTTGTTCAGGTCGTAAAGGGTAAGCAAAATACAATTTATTTAATACTCTTAACCCTCCCTAAAATCATCCCAGCATGCTGTTCGCTTATCAACTCGACCCAATCCCCCGCGCAACGTAAGAATTTCATTGAATTCCCATCCATGTGGGATGATCTCTTGAGGCAGAAGAAACGAGAGTTTTTTTTTATTCCTGCAGCAATGGACGATACTCTGCCAAAAGAAGCGAGCAAGAAGGAGCTGATGGCGCGTCTGGTTGCCGCCATGGGGCACGATGGACGCAACTACGCGATGCGCATGATGGGATACCTACTCAAGATACAAGGAAACTGCCGAGCAGACAAGATCATAAGCGACATAAAGAAGAACCTCGGAGAAGAAAAATTCAAAGTAAGCGAAAAAAAAAAAGGATACTTTCACCACCTCTTTCACCGTCCCGCACTTCTTCTTTATTCTGTTACCCTTTCCTCGACCCTTGCCTTTGTCTATCTGTTCGTATTTTTCATTTCTCTTTTCTCTATATCCTCTTTAGCCTGACCGATGGCAAGAAAATATATTCTCCTTTTATTTTCCTTAAAATAACTATTCTTTTGTTTTTATTTTTTTGCGATTACCTCTTATACGCATTTAAATGCAGGATTTCCTTGCTGTAAATGGAGATGTGTCACTCATCTTCACACTCGACACGACCGGTAGCATGAGGAAGGAGATCGTTGCGGCCAAAGATATCATTCGGGCTATTGCTGGCTACGAACGCAAAGGGAAGGTTGACTTCATCTTGTCTCTGTTTAATGACCCAGGTAAATTAAACTTCGAGACTACTATAGTATTTTAAATTATCAGTTGTTATTATTATTATTATTATTCCAAACGATTGCATGTCAAATCATGTTTATGTTACGACAAGAGAGCATAAGATAAGAGAGGGACACTTTGGTATTACCCGCGCGCCATGTCGATTCCCATCCTGGCTATTTTTAGTAACCACCACCCCACCACTGCGCGTGAACATTTTTAATCACCCTACCCCCGCGCTTTGGCATTTGCATTTGTATCTGAGCTTCTCTAATAGTGATAAAATAAAGAGAAAAATATTACTGTACTTCTTTGGTGTTGTTTCAAGAGATTTCTATAACTATTGTATTATACAAGCTGGAGTCGAGATTTGAATCAAACGCGGTATCACAGCCATTTTATCATCGCCCGTCGCTATTTTTCTCTCCTCTTGACTTGATTTCGCCGCTCAAACAAAGGAAACAGTCAAAATATTCAGGGATTTAGCTTTCTCTGAGTATATTTGCTAATCTTGCTTACTTAAGCTAGACTTGTTTTCTTCTTACGCGTTACTTTGATCTCTTTTTATTCCTATCGAGTTGGCAAAACAACAACACGCAGGGGGGGTAGGGCAAAATAAAATTAGCAAATCTTCACGCGCAGTGGTGGGGTGGTGGTTACTAAAAAAATAGCCAGGATGGGAATCGACATGGCGCGCAGGTAATACCAAAGAGTCCTTCTCTTATATCTTATGCTCTCTTGGTTACGAGAATTGTCTTGAATACTAATTATTTGGCTTTGGTATTAGTTTTAAGTAAATGCGGCATTCACAGCTGTGGTCGATATGTTCTTGTGGGAAATTTTTCTCGTGGGACATTTTGACAGTTTTCTTTATTTTTTTTTTGTATGACAATATCGCATTTGACAGTGTGAAACTATGACACATAAACTTTATGTGGAATTAGTTTTTTCATCAAGCCAAGAAAGATGTCCTTCAAATCCCGCTAATTTATCAAAATCAATTGTTATTATCGTATTCGTTTTACAGACATTCACTAGAGCTCCTTATGGAGCCCTTGGTTAATGATAAAGCTTTTTTTGCGTCATTTTCTTGATTGACGCAAATTTGCTTCCATTTATTAGGAAGCGGTTATATCCAGAAGTCTGATAAAATAGCAGACTTCGAAAGCGAAATCAACGCTGTTCGAACACTTGGTGGTGGGGACTGCCCAGAGCTCGCGTTCAATGGCATTGTTGATGCAATCTGGAAGGGCAACCCTCGGATCATGTCCCCCATGTATGTCTTCACTGATGCTCCACCCAAAGCCAGGGGCGAGTACAATCTTGACACGTCCATCGGAGCAGCCCTTGACTACATGATCCCCGTCAACTTTTTCTTTAGTAAAGAAGGGTGTGGTAATCCCGGCACGAACTCTGATTACAAGACTATCATGGAAGACACGGCAGGCAGTGGCCTGTACTTTAACAGCTCAGCCGCAATCAGCAACATTGGTGCGATTGTTAATTCCGATCTTGATGGTTCGGTCGTGATCACTGCTGGGAGCTCGGTTAAGAGGCGTCGGCGAGATCTTGCGGAGATTGTCCGACGTTCTTCTGTCTCTGTCAAGGCGTTTCCTGTCGATGAAAGTGTTGAGAAACTGACCGTTTATGTCGCGTCTTCGCGCCTATCAAGCAAGGTTAGTAAGAAAGCAAGTTAAACAGCGAAGTAAACGTACTGAGATGTACATACAGCCAGGCAATAGACCTGTACCATTTAGTGTTGGTGAGTGAAATCTAGAGTCTGAAAATACGAGAATGTAAGTCTGTAGGCTAGGGTTAGTAGTTGCCAATGCTTGCGAATACTCAGAAGTACATCAGTAATAAGTTAGTATCCGTACGGTACTGACCAGAATACAGGCGGTATATAGACCAGTTGCATTTAGTGGTGGTAAGTGAAATATGAAGTCTGGAAAGACTAAGACAATGTATGTAGGCTAGCATTGGTAGTTACCAAGAGCTTGCGAATACTGAGAAGTCTCAGAAATGAATCAGTAATAAATTGGTATCCATGTTACTGTTTTGTTTAGTGTTAAACGAATCTGTTACTAAGTCATTTTGTTGCTGCATAGAGCTGTTCATAAAAAAATATCGGTACCCTACTCAGGGCTACAGGCCTTTATCTTGGATTTGGGGATTTGGCCTCCATAAAAAGCCCAAACATATACTCTAGTCAATAGAAGCACAGTTTCTATTTCAGTTATGAGGAATATCTTCAAGTCACAATGACCAAGCTTTACTCGTCAAAAACATTTTTGGAGTGTCTATTTATTATAATACTCATCTAGAAATACCAACAACACAATAGGCGGCATGTGTTTACGCGTCCCCACCAGCCACCCCCCCTCCCTCCCACCCTCGCCAGCCAACCCCCCTCCTTCCCACCCCGCCAGCCAACCCCCCTCCCTCCCACCCCCGCCAGCCAACCCCCACTCCCTCCCAACCCCGCCAGCCAACCCCCCTCCCTCCCACCCAAGCCAGCCAACCCCCCTCCCTCCCTCCCACCCAAGCCAGCCAACCCCCCCTCCCTCCCACCCCCGCATGCCAACTCCCCCTCCCTCCCACCCCCGCCAGCCAACCCCCCCTCCCACCCCCGCCAGCCAACTCCCCCCTCCCTTCCCCCCAACCCAAGCCAGCCAACCTCCCCCCCTTCCCCCCTCACCAGCTTACGGGCTCTAACACCCCTCACCGTACAAGTATTTATCGCGCAGGTGAGTCTTCGTGACCCGAGTAACAACCCTGTGGCGCCAACAATGACATTGTACGGAAGCTGCCTGTGGTTCGTTGACAGGCCCAAAGTCGGCGAGTGGAGAATCAAGTTCCCTTCAAAGACCGAAGATTTTTCCTACCAGGTAGAGTTACGTTACGATACCTTCTATTTGAACACCAGTAGGGGACATTTTTTTCTTTGTTGGGGGGATAGCGGACAGCCCGACCTTACTGGTCATTTCTTTATAATTAAGACTATAATTTTGTTGAAATATTGGGAGGGAAGGGGGAGGGGGTGGGGCGTGCGTAGTCTCTGCTACGGCCCTGTAGTCGACTGATTATTCAGAAAGCTTTACTCTTAAGTGAAAGAAAATATCTCCAAATTTTCAGCTTTATATTTTAGGTTTCTTGTAAATTTCTTGATTTTGCGAGGTATGGAAATTGTCATTTGAACCAGGATTTGATTGATACCCGCTCCAATGTAAAAACAAAATTGGCATTCGTTTCTTCCCAAACTCATGTCAAACCGTTTGAAATCTCAGGTGAAAGCCAGCTCCATCGCCAATAACCAATTCCACGTGAAATTCACCAAGCGCCTGTCGCGAAGGTCGATTTTCTCCCTCGAGTATCCACTCACAGGTATAAGAATCACTGTGTTACCCAAGAAATAGTGTAGCCGAACAGCTCCTCGTGGTACACGTGTTACTGAATAAGTGTAAGAATGTCGCGATCCCAGTAAAGTATTCGATTAGTTTGAGCCGTCTGAAAACTCATAGAGTGGGTCAGCTGTCAATAATACGTTAAGCGCTTAAAATATGAATTGTCTTTGTAGGAGAGAAGGCCATCGCCAAGATCATCATCCCCCAAAAATCTCGCATCGACGAGTCCTCTCTCAAGCTAGAGATCCTCCACTCCGGTGGTAAGAAGAAATTAAAAATGAAGGACTATGAGACCACCTTCGACCCTCCTGCCTCTGCCTTCAAGTTCATCCTTTCTGGACGTACCCACGACGGCAACGCATTCCAAAGGCTTTCCCATGAATACACTGCTAGGGAAGCGGTGCTTTGTAGTGAGATTGGACAGAACCTTCTGACGATCCAGCGTGGAGGGAAATCAAGTCACCATTTCGCTCTCCACAATAACGGTCCGACGCAAGAGTTCAAGCTCAAAGCCACTGTCATAAACCCAACTGAAGGAGTGACGGTTGACGAGGCGTCTACTATTCGTCCACTGAAGGTCGCTAAGAGAAAGTACAGCAATGTAGCAGTGTCCCTCAAAGCTGACAAGTCCGTTGCCAAGGGAACCCCTGTCACCCTGTACATCAGTGTAACCGCTGCACGAGTCAAGACAAGCATTGTGTCTCATCTGATTGTCCTTTAGGCGTGTCTTGAGCTGCTAAAATGCCTGAAACATGTATGACCCACTAGAAGATAGAAACGGTACAATAGAAGCCCGCTTACTCGAATAAACATTAAACCACCTCCCCGAGAACGCATTAAGTAAGTCGAATTATTTATACCCGTTGGCCTAGAATTTGTGATCAGTTCAAATTCTATTGATGAATTTGGATGTTTTGGATGTTTGCTTTTAAATTGACTGATTAACTTCTATATGGTATCTGGCTAAAAACAATGTACACACAAGGGGATCCATTTAAAACACAATTACTTCAACAATTTAATACTTTCTTTTGTTTTTCAATCCTTAAAAGTTCGAGTAAACGGGGTTTTATTCTACAAGTAAGCATTTGTTATCGATATACAAATGTATGTCATTTATTAATAGTATTTAGAGGGCTAATAAAACGGTGTAAAATGTCAAATATCCATTCTTTTGCTCTCTTGCTCTCTATCGTTTTCGATCACTCGCTAGTTAGTCAATCGACGAATGCAGTATATGTGTATCAAACTTTGGCCCCTTTTTACGTTTATCCCTATAATATTCCAAAAATTTTCCCGATCAGTCTGAAACTTCATAGATAGTAAGCAAAACAGATTTTCCCGTGTGACAACGAAAAAATATATTGTTTTTCAAGCTGCTCGCGAATTAAACTCATGTCTATAATTGAAGCTATTACTGGAGCTTGTTCTGTCAGTGCAGCTACACCAACCGAACATTCCCAAGCAAACCACAAAATTGGACGGTGATCTAGAACAATAGAGAGAGATATTTGAGGGACTTTCAGGGAAAACTTAATATGTTTGTGAAGTACCAGTAGCACTAGGTAAAAAGCTTAAACAAGAACTTAGACATGATGGAGGAGATGGGTGTAATCGCCAAAGTGGACCAGCCCACTGACTGGGTTAGTTCATAATTGATTGTTGTGAAGCAAGGAAACAAGGAACTTCGGTTATGCCTTGGCCCCTGAAGACCTCATGGCGCTTGCATTACAATATGCCATTGACGATCTAACTTCCATAGCAGGCTATCTCAGTAAACTGGATACGCATTCAGGATACTGGCAAGTCAAATTACATGAAGAAAGTTTTCTTTTATCTACATTTAGCACTTCATTTGGTCGCAGGTTTCTCAGACTCTCAGCCCAGAAGGCCCCCAGAAGGTGTTGGTGAAACCTATAAAGGCCTAGAAGGCGTGATGGTACTCGAACATGAAAAACTAGTCTACTTCAACACTATTAACTGTACTTTAAAGATTACAGGAACGTGGTGCAGGGTTTATCCAGTGAAGTGTGTCATTCGAACCAGCGATGTAAGCTATTTCGACTGCATGCCAAGTCAGGACAGAGTCCAAACTGATCTTACCAAGATCAAGGCAATCACCGAGATGAATCCATCAACAAGTAAAAATGAGCGTCGTCACTTACCTATCAAAATTCACTCCTAATCTATCAGATGTGAACACTCTCCTCAGATATCTTTTTAAGAAAGGCAATATGTTTTTAAGGGGGTTCAACAAGATAAGGTATTTTTAATAGGAAAGTCAAGATCTTGATCGCAGAGAAGGCATCATGCAACATGAGGTACCAACCAGACCATGGCAGATGGCAGCCTGTGATTTGTTACAAATGAGCAAGAAACAAGATACATATCCAATTTTTAAAGCCGTTACTTCGACGTTGAGCGGCAGAGCACCACCCTAAGTAGCAGTGTGATTAACAAGTCCAAAGCAGCTTTTGCCAGACATGGCATACCAAAGAAATTGAAATCGGACAATGGTCCGAATCTTGTGTTGAAAAGTGCTAAAAGGTCAAAGAATGGTGTTTCGGGAACGCATCGTTAACGTTGTGAATTTTGTGCTGAGATGATGACTTGAGTAATTTAGACTTGGTTTCTTCTGAGTCAGGTGTCTCTTCTGAGTCTTAGGTTCCAATTGATGCGTTCAATCTTCAACACTTTTCAGTACAAGATTCACAACGTGAAAACGATGCGTTTATTCTTTGACCTTCAAAACTTTTCAGCACAAGATTCACAACAAACCAGCGCATAAGCGCGAGTGATGCGTCTAACACCCTTCTGCTTCAATACGTCGGACCCTCTCTCGTCATGCATATGTAAAAGAATCAACTCCCCCTCCCTTGGGCTTCCTCTACCTGAGTGTGTTTCTGCTTGTAATTGAAACATTTTTCAATTGCGATATGTGACCCTCCACGGGAAAACGTATTGTACTCAAAATACATGCCCACGAAATTTCTTTCCGTGTGCACATCTTTTGAGTACTTTTTTAGCACACGCCAAAAAAAAAACGCGCCGCTGGGGATGCGGTTACAAAGCGCGTCATTTGAAGTGGTACAAGGTAACGTGTAGGGAATACAGTCAGTTTAGGTAGGGATACGTGCTTTATTCAACAAGACATTAGACGTCATTTCGGAGTAAAATTATCCTATAGCCAGTGGAATAACAATTTATTTGGGTTAAAAGCTAAAAAACTGAAACGGGCCAAGGGATGTCTCTGTGCGGCAACTCTGATCTTCCTAGCTACTAAGCAATTTTTTAAACCTCGGCCAGAATGAGAGAGGGGTGGGGAGGGGGTGGTAATCTGGATCCGCCCCACTGAGTTGCTTGTTAAGGAGGTGCGCAGCCGTAGAGCTCTGCTCTGAGTGACACGTGATTATGCCATGCCTGAGCTACGATTCTCACGGTTGTCGTCTTGATGTTTGGGTCGAGAGTGTTAATGACGACGGTACTACCGTCACTGTTACCCTGGAATTGCTGGAAATTAAATGAAAAACTGTCAATTTATTTTTCTGACAAAGAAACTTCAGTATTCGAAGTTCAGTAAAAGCAAAAGGAAAGCGTTTGGACGTGCTCTGGGGATTGCAGACTCAAGAGTAAACAGAACTAATAATAATCCACGAAATGTTGTGGATGCTTAATGTTTGGATGCTTAATTGTGCATTGTTTTGCGACGTCTACTAGGGTTTGGCTAGCGCGCCGGGATCAGTTCGCGCGCCACAGGGTAGTAGCAACGTAACTTGACCGGGTTTTCTAAGTTAATACGGAGATCGCAAAACAAGGGGGAATTTCGTGGATTATTATCAGTCCTGTTACTACTGCCCCCCTTGCAGACGCATAAGCAGCTGAGAGCTTAGTCAGCTGAGATGATTCATTCCACCGTAGGTAATGCACCTATTGTCTTCCAAGTGCCAGGGCCCATATAGTGTATCATCGGATATCATTTATGTCTCTTGTAATCTAGTATTCCCCTTTAAAGAATGGCTAATTAGGTATTTTCCATGTTCCCTCGTGCGTAAAGGTTATCTATTTAAACAATTTGATCTTGACGCAGTCCGGTAGAACCTTATATACGGCATGCTAGCCAACTTGGTGTGGAGTAGGGATGGGGTGGCGGTTTGGCCTATTCGATGTCCTTATTTTTATTTCCCCACATTACCCTTCCCTTCGCATTGCTACATTCGACCAACTGTCTTATAAACCTGTGGACTCGCGTTCACCCATAACTCACTCTGGGTCCATAGGAGGGCAATTGGGATAGGATACTATTTGGAATACCCCAGACTGAGCATCAAAAGTCTTACCTTGACGACGCCGTTCTCCAGGTAGCTTGTCCACACATCACTTCCCTCTGGTAGGTACTGGATCGTATATCTCGTGATCCACTGACTATAAGGTTCCGCCCGACCCTGCGTCCCAACACGAGTGATTATGTTCGGTTTCCCTAGACCTATCTGAAGATATTGCCCTACTTGATTTGAGTAAGCGGACCAGGCTGCGTAAAGGTAAGAAATTGGATCTTGTACCATATTCAGTCTCCCGTAAGCTGGGGAGTAATCACTGCTATTTGCCCAGATCGAAGATGCTTGCAGCAGGCTGTCAGGAATTCGCCCGTCCTCCATGCCAAGAGGCGCTGAGCAGGCTGAAAGTAATAAATAACGTCTAGATATACCTGACCACAGCTTGACATGCCTAAACGGCAAATACAAATGGCATATGTGAATTAATACAAGGGGATATGGCGGGAGAAATGTTTCAAGTTCGCTCGAGTCCAGCATTAATTCACTGAACTGGAAAGGTTTGAAAATGGCAATTTTCTCACATTCTAAGCCATTGCTGAGCTCCAGAAAATAGGTCATTGGCCCAGCGGTTCTACTTTTCTACCAAGATAAACATCAAAGTCCCCCTTGGACCCAACTTTGACACGCGACTCGAGTTAAAAAGAAATCCAAATGTGTATACAGAAACATTTGAGGGAAAGCAGAATTATCTTCGTGCTTGAGAAATGCTCGCGGGTTAAATGCGAAGTGTAATTAAAGCAATTCTAGTTATCGAGTTTTTGGTTATTTGTATTTTGATGATGTACACTGATTATTCGATTATCGGTAATCTTCCATACGACTTTGCAAGCCGTGTGTTTGAGTCTTCTCTGCCGTTTTAAAAATCCGTGTGCGAAAATTTAGCAACCTGTGCTCATGTAAATAAAAGCTGTGGATGTTCTTTATTATCCAGGCCCGTAGCCAGGGGGAGTTCGGGAGATCGGAAGAATCAAGTACCACTACGAGGTAGGACAAGCTTTTTAAGAGAAAATGGTCCGCTTAAGGGTAAACGAAACCTCCCGCTTAAAATCCTGGCTACGGCAACACGGAAAATCCAAGCGAAGGTTCTCCTTTGAAGGGTCAGATTATACCTTTCTCGCAGGCTTTGCCGACGTATACCGGCGGGCAAGCGCATCTGAAGTCTCCGTCTTCGTATGATGGGTAACACGTCCCTCCATGGAGACACGCCCCGCCTGCACACGGGCTCTAGGATAAAACAAGATTGCACTACATTGATAAACAAAGCTTTTATAGGAAAAGTCTTTAATAACCCATTACATAAACATAAACACCGACTCTATAAAATAAAACAACACAAAAATATGACAGAACAACGCAAAAATACGAACATAAACACGGACACGCGTAAAACGATATCGCACGAGTCTCGCAGCGACAATCAAAACAGAAAAGAGTTTTTACTTTAAAACGCGTGTCCGTTCAAATTTAGAGGAAATCATGACTTCCTCCGGATGGAAAGTAAACATGGAGGTTGACAGCAATGCTCATTGGGGAGTTGCTGAAGTGAGTTCCAGAAACAGACCGCTCATCACTGAACCAGCGAGGTAGAAACCGGTTGTGGTACAGATAATTTTTACGCTTAGCGACTTCGGTGCTTTTTTGTGGTGCCGTAGGCCGTCATGCTTTCCTTGGATTCTTGTATTTCGTTTTAAATATACGTAGCGATTGTATTTTAATTCAAGGTTTTTGTCTTTTTTTTTGCGCCAATAGCCGCCATTTCGGTCTTGTTTTACTTTCGTCGCCGATTCCTACTCGCAAGAGTTAAAGGCTTAGGTTTTCATCTTCTGGCAAATTCAGACTAAATCTCAAAGCGAAAGTTTCTTCCCAAACAAGTCCATTCATCCGTACCAAAATTAGTTTGATGAGAACATTGAACTCAGCAAAGGGTAAGTTAGAAAGATAAGATTCGCGTCGGGGAACATTTCGCGCTACACCTGGCTTTCATCGGATTCCATTTTTAAACTATTGAATTATTAAATTCCACAAAATATATCACTCTGTTTTGACCAAAACATAAACACGACTCGATAAGATAAAAAAAAAACAAACATAAAAACGATCGTTTGCCATATAAACAAATCACGGGCTCTATAAGATAAAGACAACCACAACGTAGACGGGCGCAAGGATAAAAAACTTTAGACGTTAACCACACACAACCACAACAAATATAGTACGGTTTAATTTTGAAGTTTGAACGTTGAAAAATTAGCACGGTGGTTTAGTTTTTAGGTTTTCATATTAATATTTATATTTAGACATCTGAACGATTGAATTTTGAGGCAGAATACATCAATATCGTTGAGTCAGAAGCACTACAACACTAGATATATATGACGGTTGAAAATTCAGAGGTAAAAAATGTTTACCTGTATGCTATAGTGGATCGAGGACTCGTTGTTGCTGATGAACTTCATCGATTCGTTGTATTTATCGGTGGATAGAAGACCACACCAGTGTAAAGCATTAGCGTTTGGCTGAGCCGCCATGTTGATGGATAAACACGCTTTGTTATCTTTGCATTTTTTCACACAATTTTCTTCTCCTTCCACGAAGTGACTGACTAGGGCTGTTACATTGAGGTACGAGCGCTCGTGTTTGATAAAGTTCGCGAAGTTGAACTCAAAAGTATCCCTTACTATACCAGCTAGTATGTCATGGTTTCGTGCAAAAGGAAGCACAGATACCAAAATAATGAAAAGCATTGGGTGATTTTTGAACTAGGTAATTATCACCAGTGAAGTTTGTATGACCTCTTCAATTTTGTTTCTTCTTTTCAGATGACAGTTTGGCGAATGTGAGAAGCTGCTATTGAAAAGAAAGAAAAGTCATCATTAATTAATTGCAAAACTTTAAGAACGAAGTATTTACCCAGTAGCTGTATTATGAATTATTGAAAGGAGCCTACAAAAATAACCAATATATTCCTGTAATCATCGAGAATTACTTGTTTCCCTTTATTAAAAGTCCTTGGAAAGTTTCTGCATAGTTTAATCAATTTTAAACCAATTGTAATTTTTGTACAAAATACTCTTCAACTACCTCATCTCATAAATGTACTAAAGATTTGCCAGTGTCCTAGAAACCCGAAAATTCAGTAATTATTAATATCCGAAAAGCGTACGCAAATAATCAGTATGGTTTCTTATATAAACATTGGATCGTTTTTGTTTCTAAACTGTTAATTTGACAGTTTATTTTATTAAAAAAAAAGGAAAGGAAAAAAGGAAAGAAAAGAAAGGAAAAAAAGAAGAGGAAAGAAGAAATGGAATAGCAAAACATTGAAAATGGACATTAAGAAAAATAATTTCTTGATTGTGTACACCACCATCTGATATAAATTTCACTCCTTGCTGAATATCCATTGCTATTACCTGCTACTTAACAAATTTGTATATATTTTCCTTCAGTCCTTAAATAATTTTGTTGTTGTAAGAATATTGCCGTTTTTGCAAGAAAAGTTTTAAACAAAACAAAAACTTACAAAAATTTAAATAGCTCTCTTTGATATTTAAACTACCCCCAAGATTTACAAATTCAGCGATTGTCTGCGCGAGGTAATAAATAATTAAGCGGAATATGTGCATATGGAAATGTGCTCTGTAGGAAACAAAATAAAATAGATAAAAAAAATGTACTTTCTTCCTAAAATTTATCAATGTTTTCTTCTTCCGTAAATGATCTAATAAACTCCACCTATCTAAAGAATGCCTCTTATCTAATGAAAGCCCCCCCTAAGCTTACAAGTTTATAATGAACGCCCCTCTCTAATAAACGCCCCCTCTATTCAACGCCCCTACCCTCCCTCCAAAACAAACGTACGACATAGGAATTTCGGTAATATAAATCAAATTTAATTTATCTGAGATTGGGTTTTACTGGGTGAGACTTG